>NC_071417.1:8100000-8215000 GCF_017976375.1 Cuculus canorus | reverse complement strand
TTGGAGTCCCCTGATCCAGTGGGAAGATGTCCCCCAGTGGCAGGGGTTTGGAACTGGATAGGCTTTAAATCCCTTCTGTGCTTCTGTGATTCCATGTATGCAGACAACCCCCCTAGATGACCTCAAAATGTGGTTTTGGATCTGTGGGGCAAATGTCTCCATGAAGGCAACTCATTCTTGAAGGTGTACCTGCAGTTCTGGCCTCCCCACTCTTCATAAGTTTCATAAAGACAACAACAACTCTTTCCCTGTGAGATGGAACCTGACGTAGCAGGTGAGCAAGCAGGGCAGGTGACTTTAGGTGGGTTTGCTTGTTCATCTCTCAGTGTAGTGAACTGGTGCTTCTAAAACACCCCAGAAATGATGGTAAATGTGTTTTAAAATTTTGTGACAGTGCATACACAAATCACCAATTAAAGACTCCCTAAGTGCCTATTAACATGATAAGTCGTAACAGCTCCAAAAGAGACATTATTGTTTATCACGTCAGCGACCCGTGGATTAAGGACTCCCCAAGTACACATTGACAGGGTGAGCGTAACATCTCTGGAGCTGTTCTCTGCACCGCCGCAGTCAGCTGTGGAGAATGGCAGCACTTGGGAGCTACAGCAGCACCCAGCCCTGCTCAGCCAGGAGGCTCTGGCTCCGATGGAGCAATCATTGCTACTAATTGTTTGAAAACAGGCTTAAAAAGCAAAGTCTCATAGAATCCTAGAATGTGTTGGGTTGGAAGGGACCTCAAAGCCCATTCAGTTCCACCTCCTGCCATGGGCAGGGACACCTCCCACTGGATCAGGGGCTCCAAGCCCCATCCAACCTGGCCTGGAACCCCTCCAGGGATGGGGCAGCCACCACTGCCCTGGGCAACCTGGGCCAGGGCCTCACCACCCTCATCGTGAAGAATTTCCCCCCAATGTCTAATCTAAATCTTCCCCCTTCCAATTTAAAGCCATTCCCCCTCATCCTGTCACTCCATGCCCTCGTAAAAAGTCCCTCCCTGGCTTTCCTGGAGCCCTTTTCAGCACTGGAAGCTGCTCTAAGGTCTCCCCAGAGCCTTCTCTCTTCCCCGATTGACACGGCCGTGGGTGCCGCTAACCCGGCTGCAGGAGCCAAGCCATTGCTCATACTGGAACAGGGAAGCCTGCAATTTGCTACTCAAAGCGTGATGATGTCTCTTAATTTCCAGCCGCATTCATTACAAGTCAGGCCAGCTTATTATACACAATCTACAACTTGTGCAGGGAGCACAAATTCCCAGGCCTATAAACATCCCATTTCCAATTCCAGAGGCACTGACAGAGTTGTACGGTTCAATTTCTACTTAAAGCCTCATACGCTGTCTAGTCCCATGAAGAGCTCTTGGCTTTAGTCTGCTCATCCCAATTATTGTCTCAGGACCTTAAGCCAGGCAGGATTCAGGCTGAATTCCCCAAATCTCTCCATTAAACAGATCTCTTCTTGTTAGAATCTATTTATTCAAGATGCAAATGACAGGCTCACTACCCAATTGAAATCATTTTCATCCAGAGCCAAATAACACACTTTAGTCTTCTTGGCATGAAGCAGCGAGCTATTAAACAGGGAAGAAAATACAGGCAGGCTCCTTCATTCCTAGCTTCAGGCCTTCTTCATCAATATTTTACTTTGGGAGCCATAGCTCCATTTTAATGTGAGTCCCATAACCAGCCACACAGCAGCTTTGTCTGCACCGGGAGCAGCAGCCGGGAGCACCGCGGTACCTGTTGAAGCCAGCGGTGGCTGCAGCCCCACCCTGGGAGCATCTCTGTGGGTGGGCAGAGCAGAGTCCCCCTGCCCCTGTGTTCCCAATATCTGCTCCAAATGCTGTGGCTGGATTCCCAACAGCCCCTGGCTGCGAAAAAAAAAATGAGGAGCTGGTGCAGTGATGCTCATGGGACAATGCTCATGGCGAGGTGAGGGCTCTTGACTCTGTTTGCATCTTTGCCGCTCGGTGAATCATGGCTCGACATCACAAAAAGCACCAGAGACCCAAGCTCTGAGCACCTAAATATTGCACCCAAGCCTTGAGTTTTGCTCAGGTCCCTCCCAAAGATTGCAGTCACTGCCCGGCACAACAGATCCATATGGACCTGCAGCTTGTTTTCTGCCTGAGAGGAGAGCTAAACAGCAGTGCAGGAGGGAGGGAGCAAAGACAAAGCAGTGACAGTCAACCCCAAGATGGTGTCTCTCTTCTTGCTGCACAGCAAAGCGGGCTCCTGGATGCCTGTTTGCTGCCGGCTGCTCCTGCCATGCCTACAGCCCCTCTCTCTGCACCACGGAGCAGAGAGGGGAGACAGGGAAGGCAGCCGGTGAGATAGCAGGCTCCGTTACAATGGAAGAGGAGCGTGTTATTCGATCCAAGAGCTCCAGAAGCAGAGATGAATAATGAGTCTACAGCACTTCCACTTGTTTTCCTCAATAGTCAGACTTGGCTTCTTTCCCTTAGATCCAATACTAACAAAACTGTATTTGAAATTCACCCAAGTGTACAGTAACCATGCCAATGTGTTAGCAACTTACTCCTGGCACACTGCTGGTAACATGTAATTACACCTGACACCATGCTATTTAGTGCATTTCATTCAAATTAAACAGTGCGCTTTAAGAGCGTTTAAAGGCGATGTCTACGTTAAACCTCGCAGAAGTGCTCAGCTAAAAAATGCACACGTGTGCCCAGGCACAGACACACAGACGTGCACACGCATCACCTGGGTGCTGGCCAGGCTCCTTGGGGCTGTCGGGGCAGCACAACCTCGCCCAGGAGAGCCAGTCCTGCCCTAGCGATGCTCCTGCTGGCACCATGCCTGTGCATCCCTGTGATCTGCGCTTTGCCATGGAGCTCTTGCCCCAGATCCAGGGTGAGGGACCCATGGACAGGGGCTGCCCATGCTCCCTGGGGCACAGGGGCTGCAGGAGAGGCAGGATGGGAACAGAGGGGTGACACCAAGTTGGGCCGTTGACTGCTGCTTTTGCAGGTGAGGTGAGTAATCGAACCTCTCATTCTCAGCTCTGGTGCCAAGGATGGCAACGGGAATAGAAGGCAGCTCGTGACAAACCCATTCACATGCTAATGACTAGAGAGAACAGGAGGATCTGCTGAACCAGCTCTGCTTCCTCTGACTGCAGCCTTGGGATCCTTTCCACACACTGTGTGTCCTGGTTGCCATGTCCATGCTGGAGAGGGGCTGATTCAGCTTGCAAACATGCTGGGACATCCTTTTCCTCTGGTTGTGCCACAAGAACACCCCAGGCTGTGCCCCAAAAGCTATCCCATCCCCAGGAGATGCAGGACTTGGGAGGGCAGTGTTGGCAAACAGCTATGGGGTCTGGGCAGGAGGAGAAGGTTTTGCTCTGCTGCTTCCATCCATTCCCACCTGCTGGGACTGAAGAGCAATGTCACCGTGACCTGTGAGCCGATAAGAGCCAGGCGCATTAGCTGGCAGTGGCAGCAGCTCTCGGTGTGTGCAGGCACACGGACCCCTCTTATCCCTAATATTCTCATTAGTGTCCCCAGCACTCCGGCTGCTGGCCGTGAGGCTCCTTGGTATTATATATAGAACCTTAACAAGGATCTGCAGGGCAATTGTGCAGTAATGGGAGCTTTTAAGGGTTTATTTTATTGAAACATTTTAACATTAAATCTCCTGTTACACCAGCAATTTCTATTTCAATACTTTAAGCTGTTTCTGTACTTGTCACTGAATCCTAATGGGGGCAGAACAGGGTTTAGTGCTGGGTCTTGCACCTTGCAGAGCAAAAAGGGTCTATTAACCGGTAACTAATATAGCTAATAACACCCCTAGGCTCTCCTGCCTCCCACCATCCTGCCATGTACACGTCCCCTCCGACCGCAGGTGCTGTGGTGCTGTGGAACCCCAGAGCTCCGTGCTATGACTCTGGAGCCAAGGGGACCTGCTAGAGGGGAGAGCTCAACCCCTCCGAGGGTTCCATCCGAGGGAATGGAGTCATCTGGTCTGGATGTAAGGTTTGTCCCTGCAAAGCCAGAGAACCCAATCCTGCTGTAACCTCTGTGCTCAGCCCTGCTGCGTATCACCGAATACTGCAGCTTCACTGGGCTCTGACTTATCTTCCCTTGCTCCTGCGTGCTTGATGCGTCTCTCATTCCTGGCAGGTATATTGAATTGCTCTCCTGAACGCATATGAAGTGTATGAAATGTTATAGAACAATAAATACATTTAAAAGATGGGGATGCAGCATGTCAGCCAAGCAATTTCTCCTCAGTAAAAGGAGCTGGGAAAGGGTGAAGCCACTGTGATCCTATTTCAGACTTCATACAGTATCTGCAATAACATCAATGCAATCCAAAGAGAAACAATACATAGTTTATGAGCACTTTAAGTGTCTGTTGTACCTGTATTTACTCCATTAGGTTGTGTCACATTGCATTTGAACTGGAGACTTCGTGTCTCAGTCTGTTCGCCACGCCGCGTGAGGCAGCAGAAATCCTCCTAGGTGAGGGAAGGATCCCACAGACCTTCCTCACCATTGCAATTGCTGAGGAAACCCTTCCAGCGTGGTGGCAGCATCCATGGTGGGCAGCATTTACAGTGGGCAGCATCTGTGTGGGGCAGCATCCGTGCTGGAAAACATCCATGGTGGGGAAAATACATGGTGGGAAACATCTATGGTGGGAAGCATCCAGGGTGGGCAGCATCTGGAGTGAGCAGCACCCATCTCAGCCAGCTCAGCCCCCCAGCCAGGCGATGTGGCAGAGGCGCATGGAGAGCCAGAGCTGAGTGCAGAGGGGGATGTTATGGCTAGAAAAGCTGCTTGCACTTAAAAAACTCCAGCAAGTCTGTCCGAATGCTCTGAGGGGGATGGGTTGCCTAACCTGTAGTGCAGGTGGTCATACAAGGAGGCATGATTTATTAGTATAAGGCAGTGACCTACACGTGATGGATAATAGGAGTTCATTATAAGTCTGAAGTCAAAATTAATTGCAGCGCATTGCAAAAGGTCACAACTCCCTCTCTAAACTTTATAGGAGCAGTCAAAATACAGTGGAACAAAATAGAAAGATGATGAAAAATAAGTAAGCACTCAGAAAAACATAGATATATAATCAGATAGACAGACGGATGGATAATTAGAGAGGGAGTGTGTGTGCCTGATCGAGGTAGATGAGAAGGCATCCAGAGTCTGTTTTCGCTCCTGCCTGCTCAGTGCCCACCTCAGAATACAATATTTCCTTTCCAATATTGTATTTGTTTCTCTGTGTTCCTGTGCCAGTTCAAAGCCAGCTCTAAGGTCCCTTTTCTCCTGCCCTGGTCACCACTGGGATGCGCCCAGGACCCTGCAGTGAGGGTGGAAACGCCCTCTAAGCTCATCCATTCCAACCGTCAGCCCAACCCCACCGTGCCTGCTAAACCATGCCCTGAAGTGCCACATCTACACATTTTTTGAACCCCTCCAGGGATGGAGACTGCAACGGATGGGCAGGGTGGATGCAGCAGCCAGCACCATACTCTTCTCCTGGGGCAGTTCAGAGGAAGAATCGGTGTTATTTAGGAATGGCATCAGTGGTGAATGTCAGCACTGGCTTGCGAGCAGCTAATGAAAATATAACACTTGCTGAATAAATTACCTATTGCGGTTTTTTTTCCTCCACTTTGGGGCGTTGTGATGGTGCAAGACAATAAAAGCTTTATTTACGCCTCTCTGTGACCTGAGCTCTGACAGTGGGGAGAGATGAGTGATTTCCTGAACGCTGCGTTGTATACTCTCCCCATGAACCCTGCTAATATTAGTTTGTCCAAACCGTAAGGCCCTGAAAATAAGAGCTGACAAATGAAAACCAAAGCAGCCACTTGACCCTCCTGACATGCAAGCTCCTCCAGAAGGGCCCAGCATTTCCAGCACCTGCTCCATTTGCTGAATATTGATAACTTTGCTGGCTTCTCGCACCCGCTTGCGGCTCTGCAGCACCTGCGGGCTTGGGTGCAGCTTCTGGGCTGCACCCCTTCTCTCTGGGGTGGGTGCAGAGGGCACTGCCCCACTGGACAAGCCCAGGGTGGGATGGGACAGCACCCACTGTTCCCCAGCCACGGCAGCACCCCTGTCCTGCCACAGCTTCTCCCTCCCTCCAGTTCCGATGGGCTCCCAGGGCTGGCTTAGCACCAGCAGAGCTCCTGCCCATGGCACAGAGACCACAGTGGGCAGCAGTGCCCTTGTGAGGTGAAGTCCAGCCCAGCACTGTCACTGGAGGGGACACCCTGAGGAAGGGGTGACATCGGACCCTCCCTCCAGCCCTACACCCTAGGACAACGCTTTCCCCCTTCCCCTGTCTGAAAGCCCCAGAGCATCTCCCTGACCTAGCTCAGGGCATCCCTGTGCAGCTGGGTGGTGTGAGGTTCCAGCAGGGCTTCTCTTGCACCTCTCCGTGCTTTGTGGCAGCCGTTCCTGTGGGAAGCTTAGCCACCAAATCCCACCAGCCCTGTGAGTGCCACCAGCCCTGGCTGCAGGAGGTAGAGATCAACCAGCCAGGACAGCAGCACTACAGACAGCTGCTGGGGACAACTCCCTTGCCTGCTAAACCACATCCTGAAGTGCCACCTCTGCACGCTTTTTGAACCTGATGAGGAGGAGCCTGCCAGTCATGAGCAACTCTTTCACCCTGTGGAGAAGGGCACACCGTGTGCCGATGGGAGCTGAAGCCCGAGATTCAGATGGGCTGTGTTTTCAACCAAGGGTTTGTTTAGCTCAGCTAGAGACGTCGTAGCCAGGAATGTGCTGGATGCCCCATCACTTCAAGAGCTCAAATAAAGAGAAGATGCCTTGCTAAGAGATCTGCAGTTGCTCAGAGCAAGGTTGATTGGCCTGAGCTCCATGAGTGCCTCAAGAAAGCGGCGGTGCTCTTCCACAGCCACAAACATCCCAGCACGAGCTCCCTACTCTATTCCCTCAGCTCTAACGCTCACAGTCACCCCACTGATTCCACGTGGAACGTTTGGCAAAGGGATGTCCTACCAGGCAGCGGTGCCCAGAGGCTCATGGCCAGTTGCAGCTGGCCATGCCATGGTTCAATTCCATCCATCCTCCCAGCGCGCATGCAGTCGTCCCCACAGCCATTGCAGGTCAGTTTCCCAGCATAAGGTACACTGTAATTAAGACGGGATAGACAGTCATGAGCACTGCCAAGGTTAAGGGGTGACCTTGCCAATTTTTGTAGCTGATAATTTCTACATTTTAACAATAGGTGGAAGATAAAAAACCCCATCTAATTAACAAAACCACATCGCACGGCTCGGTACAAACTTTGCGGTGATTCCATCTTTCTTTTGCTTCGGTGATTTCAGAAGAACACGAACCATCCAATTATCCAATCATTTCTACACTGTCTGAGTAGCAGCTAAGAAAGGGGAAAGGTCAGCACATTCCACAGAGCAGGACTAAAATGCCTTCGTTTTCTCTAATATCTGTCTGTTTAATTACTGGAACAATTGTTTGAACATTTTAATATATTAATTTAGCAGGAGGATAATCGTATGATTACAAATTCACTTTGGCCGTGATAAACTGAAAAGCCAGAGATTGCACTAAAATGAAATCTAGAATTTGTAGGAAGGGGGGAAAAAAGCAAAAGGGTGTGTGTTGGCTCTTCCTTTTCCCTCTCCAACGTGCAAAATGCTTCGTGGATCCTGAACCTGTGTGTGCACGGCCTTGGACAAACCTGAACAGCCGGGCTGGGTTGATGCTCATCCTGCTGGGACAGGGCAGAGGCTGCTCCAGTTGCAGCGTTTGGGGCACTTGGAAGGGGTGTGAAACACCAGGAGTGAAATGAGGGAGCAACAGCCGCAAAACCAAAGACATTTGGAAACTTCTCAACAAGCTTCTCAAAGGGAGCTTGATCCCAATCCTCCTGGGAAGGGGTTAGCTGTGAGTTTTTAATTTCCCACACACACAAAAAGAGCCTTGCAAGCAGTGAAACATCAACACAAAGCACGTATGTTTTGTCATTTGACAGAGCATCTCAGATTTGGTTTGAAATAGTCTGTATTGACAGTCACTTAATTTGTAGTCAAAGTATGTAAAGAGGTCAGCACTGAGCCCTTGGGTTTTGAAATGGCTGAAGTGAAACCTCTCCTCGAGCTGAACACTGGGGGGGGGTCTATATTTACCAAAAAGTGGGATTTTGATCGTAGGCTTGGACTGGATGCACTTTCAAGCCTCCTTCGCCCATCATCGGGCAAGGCACAGCTGCCACCCCTGGGAGGGAGCAGGGCCAGGGTTCCTGAGCTGTTGCAGCCCCCAAAGCCACTGCAGCCCCCCAAGGCTGGGGGACAGGTTTGTCTAGAGGGGGTTTCCTGCAGCAAAAGCCTCTCTACCAGCTCCAGCACCCACCTCAACCATGATGGGCTCCAAGATGCTCTGTCACATCCAGCACTGGCCACTGTCACCTGCTCAGGAATGGGTCTGGGGTTCCTGGGACCTCCCTGACCCCAAGTGCTCTCAGGGAAGCCAGGGTCTGGGTGCATCTCCCTCACACAGCTCAGCTGGCATTTCTGCAACCACCAGCAAGAGAGAAAATTGGTCTTTAACAGCTATTCATAGAAATGTCACCAAGTGTAAACACCAGGTAACCTTTGATTCTCTCCTCACTCCTCCGGGAACGACCAGCAAATTCAATAACCCAGCCAGCAGCTCCTAAATGATATCACCTCCCCTTTTAAGTAAATTAGTATCAAATCCACCTCGCCTGGTGCCTTTGCCCACCTTCAGACAGAGACACCTCTGTCCTCCAGGTCCATTAGCAGACACTGACACAGCCCATCACATCCCAGATGCTGGCGGTCCCAGATGCTTGAGGTCCACCTCAAGATGCTCCTACCTGGATTATGGTAATGGAGACTGGAGTCCCTCTGCTAAAGGGCTCAGAAGAAGGGAGATAATGTGGGGCCGACCAAGATATCGCAACCCCTCCCCACATCCCAGGGGACTTGCTCTTTCCTCTCAGATTTCCCATCGCATGGCAATAGGAAGGGCGGCTGCCTCCCACCACAGAACTGCCCGCTCCAGGCAGTGTTCATCATGCAGATGCGATTTCAATTATCAGAGACCTTCCCAGATTTCTGCCTTTGTCCAGTATCTTCCAAAGTATCTCATTCCAGACAACAATTATATAATCCATCCATGACAGGACGATCAGTCACACTCTAAATTAAGCATCTCAAATAAGGATTTATTAGAATTAATCGGACAATTAATGTATGGCCATTAAATAGAGTTTATTAAAATACATCTAAGCGTATTAACTATTTAGTAGGATAGATATTGGTTATGGAGTTGGCAAAAGGTCTTTCAGTTGTCCTCTCTCTCCTGAAGGCAGGCAGAGATCCAGTTAAGCACGGTGGCGATGTCTCCTGCCCAGAAAACACCCCATGTGTGGTGGCTGCAGCAGCCAGGATGCTGACCAGGGTTGATCTCACCCTGTGAAACTGTGGGTGCAGCAACACTAGGGTGCTCCCCCCCACCTCCCCAGTGTCTCCGAGCCCACAGCACCGGGGACGGGCAGGGATCTAAACTCCGTTGGACCCACGGTGCTCACAACCCACATGCAGCGGCGCTGGGTGGGCACTGCTGACCCCCAACTGATGTGTAGAGGCTTCAGAACGCTTGTTTGAATCCAGGAATAGAAAAACCAAAGAGAGCTCACCCAAACAGGCCCAGCAAGGCTGGAGGACCAGTTCCTAAGGGAGAGAGCTTCTCTTTCTGCCACAGGTTATTTCTGCAGGAGGGAGATGGCAGGATGCAAACCTCAGTCCAAACAGAGAGCAACCACCAGCTGCTTACCGGATCACTTTGCAGGATTAATGGCAGCATCATTACTGCCCTAGGAGATAATTAACAGCCTTTTAAGTAAAGCAGCACTAAGAGGGCATAGCAGGGAGAGCCAGCACAGCACATCTGAGCTCCCTTGCAGGCTCTGCAGCCCGTAACAGCCCCCCCGAGCCCCCCAGTACTGCCCAGCCCCAAGCTCCGGCTGTGTTTCTCTAGTTTACAGTTCAACTGGCATTTCTTCCTTCCCTCTTCTCCTCTAAAATATCTCCCATTACCTCAAGTACCATTGCCTACTCTGCATCATCCCATTTCCACTTTGCACTTGTACAGCGCTTCACATTTGCGAAGCAGATCTTAACTAATTAATCAGATGTTAATGATTCCTCAAAGGTGCAGCAGACCAGACAGCTATCAATCCTTGCCTTTCCCTCTCCATCTCCCCCACCTCCACAATTACATGCCAGCAGATTTTCCTCCTGCTTGGCTCTGTTTTCCCTGTGGCCTCCGTTTCGGGGAAGGACGGCTCAGCAAGCATCCATCAACCCCACGCTCTCATTACCCATGCACAGTGAGCACGGTTTCGCTGCGTTTACTGCTGGTACCTCCAGCCTGGGAGCGCAGAAAGGCGAGTGCACACAGGCAGGCAAATAGACATTTGTTTTAGGCCAAAAAAGCTGAATCTGTGCTTAGAAAAATGGTGTGTCCCAAAGACATTCCACATCACTCAACCTTGCCTTGTTTTTTCAGGTGGGAGGGAAGTGGCGTTTCTTGTGTGACCTTGGGAACAAGCTCCCAGTGTTGGCAGCTCCTTGGGAAGCGAGGTGTGGGTCACAGCAGCTCCTTGGGAAGTAAGGCGTGGGGGTCCCAGCAGCTCCTTGGGAAGGGGTGTGTGTGGGTCACTGCACATCCTTGGGAAGGGAGGAGTAGGGGTCACGCAATGCCAGCCCCACTGCAGTCTTGGGTGGGAAGTAACTAGTTGTAGTGGCAGCAACAACAATGTGGGCCACCACCTTCCACAAAATCCTGCATACCAACCCAAATCCTCAAAGCAAGACCTACCTCCCGCTGCCCTGAATCAGCAAGACACAGAGGTCCAGTAGGATGAGGTGGGGGGACTGCTGCAGGAGCACCCAGCAATGCAGCCATCACCTTTCTGATCCCCTCTCGCAAGACCAGAGCCACCTCCAGAGAGCCAGACCTGGCACAGGACTAAGCAAACCTCCTCTGGTCAGGTGCAGTGTGTGATTAATCAAACCTGTGGGGCTTTGCACTTCCATTTTCCAATGAAATAAATGGCAAGGGAGGAAGAGGAGAAAGGGCAAAGAAAAAATACGGATTGTTATGATATGCAAAAATATTCCTAGACAATGCAAATGAAGCAATTTAGCCTCGCAGGCATTCCTCAGTGCACTGTTATTGAAAGTTCCCAGTCTGGAATTGCAGTTTCTAATCACAAGCAGGATCCCAGGCAGCCAGAGCAGGAGCTGGGCAGACCCTGGGAGCACAGGGCAGGATCAGACCATGCTATACCCCACACAGGGGTGTGGAATCCTAGAACAGTTTGGGTTGGAGGAGAGCTTAAAGTCCATCCAGTTCCATGCCCTGCCACGGGCAGGGACACCTCCCACTGGATCAGGTTGCTCAAAGCCTCCAAATATTTTTAGCTCAGTAATAGCTCAAAATCCCATGAATTAAAAATACAAGTAGGTTATTTTACACAATAATATAGATAGAAATTCCTTTACGTATGTTAGAAATCCCCAAGACGGGGTATTTCTTATTGCTTCTAAACAAGAGATTCCCAATGAGAAACTTGACAGTTATTATCGTTTGACCAGTTCTTTATTTGTTCTTCTGAACTTGTTTGACCTGGCACCGAGTCCAGTTTTCGCTTGAAGAGCTCATATTGCAGAGCATCGAGCTCCTTACAAGAGTCCCTCGAGTGCAGCTATACTCTTCTTTTTCAATATCATGTAAACGGTTTGCTTTGAAGTTGGCAATCTTATCCTAAGTTTGTTCTTTACTTTCCAATGAGATATGGTTCAGGATGCACCTTTACAGTAGGTGCATTGAACACTTTTAGAACCAGAACTCATCAAACCATCATTCAGACTGTGTAAAACTCCAACAAAAGTCAGAAGCTGGCCATGAAGACATCAGACGTCTCACGCCCAGGGGAACTGCTGAGAAATCATTCAGAGTTTACCGACCCCCCCACTGCTCCCAGCTTTTAGTGTGGGGGGAACGCTCACGTTTTGCTGCTGTGCAGGAAGACCGGGTCCCAGGATGGGGATAGAGGGCTCCCATCACACTTGCACACCAGTGACCTTCTCTGCCCGTAAACTGGGAAGCATGGGGCTGGCAGGGGAGGGAGGGAAGCTGGCCCAAGCAGAGGAGCAGGGGCATGGAGGGGGCTAATGAGCCAGCAGCTGCCAGGAGTTCTGTAGGAGCAGATGAAATACATAATTATAATTACAATAATAGCACGGCAGAAGTGATGAATTCACTTCAGCAATGGTGATGCAGTTTGACAGGGCTTATCACAGGGAACGCTATAACCAATTAACAATTAACTGTGCTGTGACCACTGTGCTAAACACCCTTCACCCAGCCATCCACTGGTCCTGGGAAACACTCTCCACTGGCAAATTCCCAAGGGAGGTCCTGCTCCTGCTGCCGCTTTTCTGCCAGTGCTCAGCCTGCTGGCACTTGCCCCATGATGGTCATCACCTTGCAGGCAGCTGCCCAGCTTTGCCTGCTGCCTGTACCAAACCCTCACGGCAAGCAAAGAGGGCAGTGACTGGCTGGAGCTGCCCCTCACATCCCACCTTCTTCAGAAAACCACCATAAATACCCGATCAAAGCAAAGGAGCCATGAAAAGAAAGTGAACTTTGAAAATAAATAAATAAATAAATGAGCTCTGAGGAAAAAGGAGACAGACATCTCAGTTCAGATCTCACGGAAGGGCTCAGCATATAGGAAGCTCTGGATGACCTCTTTGACCCTAGCAACAGAAACAGGATGAAATCAAATAGCAGAAAGCACAAAGTCTTGCGTTTCAGGATGCAATCCAGTCACGATGAAGCACCCTGCCTAAGCATTGAGCTCCCCGGCTGGAGGCACTGGGAGGACAGGACAGCCTGGCTGACGATGAAGTGATGCTGCTGGTCTGACACTGTTGTCCAAGAGCAGCTCCAGCTCCAGCTCCCTCTGATCTTCTCACTACTGTTTTCCCCGCTGGTTTTGTAGCCTTGTAGCTAAGCTGAGCAGTTTCACCTGTTGCACATTCCCATCTCCCTCTCCTGAATGGGGAAAGAAGCTTTTTGTTGGCCTTTTGTAGGGGTTAAGACCGATGCTCATCCCTCACCACCCCCTGAGCTGTGCTTCCTGCCCTGCCTCAACCTTTTGGCACTCACCCTGTGGTCCTGGGCTGTGCTTTCCTCCTCACCCGGTTCAGTCTGGTCTCTGCTTTTAGGATGCTTTCCTTGTGCGCTTAAATCTTGCAAGTCTCGTATTTTGCCATTTCTTGTTTGCGTGTTATCATCATATCGATATCATTTATTTAAGAAATCGGCTTATTCTCTTTATGTATTTCCACCAGTTTTGTTTCTAAGGATGTCACCATAGCCATTCAGTCTCTAAACTTACACTTTCTCAGAAGTTCACTCTTTTCAATTTGCTTTTCCTCTTTTTTTTCTTCAAGGAATTCAGAATGTTATTGTTTCACGGCCTTTCCCGAAGAGTCTGCTGCCTTTTCATTCCATTCATCTGTGGATCAGGATCAGATCCAGAGCAGTTTTCTCTCCGTTTACAATTATATCTTCTTTACTTACAGGTGCAGAGGAATTCGACAGAGTAATGTAAAGAGCAGCTGGAAGGAGGGGGTGAAAGGAGAGACAAACTGCTTTTGTCTGGTCAAAAGGAAAGGCTGAAGGGAGAGGAGAGACCGAGCTTTGGAAATGCAAGAGGAGACTGAAGAAGAAAGTCAGCACTTCTGGCTCCTGCAGGCAAGAGGTGAGGAACCTGCGTGGAAGAAAGGGAGAGTTGGCTTTGTATTAAGGATAATGAGGCCTTTCAGGGCAGGAAGGACAAACATCTGTCAGGAAAAGGCTCTTAGCGGGTCCTGCCTTGCCTATTATCACCTCGTTATCACAGCAAGTGAAAGGGCCAGGAAGGTCTGGAGTTATCTCCAGAGGTGGCTTTGGAGCTCCTGGACCCCCATGTGCCTGTGTGCTTGTGCCAGTGAGGACCTCAGTGTGGAAATCTCTGGTTCAGCCCTATCCTTGTTCCTGTCCCTTCCCCAGCTCCTGCCCCACAGCAGATCCCGAGCAGAGCAGCTCCAGCCCAGGGACACCAAGGGGCTATCACGGAGTCATTTCTCCGTCTCATAAGTGACTAACGATGTTAGACTAATTAATAAGCAATGGAAGTGTAAACAATTGTGTCAAAGGGAATTTAATTATTGGCAATATAATATGATTGTGATTAATACAATTAGATTCTCTAATTGCATTAGTAAAACCCAAAACTAGCTCCAGGTCACTAATTTGATTGAAATTTCCAGCTAAATGAGCTCCAGTCCTTCTTGCTTCCTTGTGAGGATGGGCTGTAGGCACAGATAGAGGCACCTCCTGCCCTTCAGGACAAGGACCTGCAGTGCTGCCAAGCCTGACTTTGGCCATTGAGCAAGGTGGCACCCATCAAGGTTCTCCCACGGCAGGTACTGGCAGCCCTGCCTGGAGCTGGGAGTGCAGGAACCTGCCCTGGGAGCATGCATGGACGAGCAGGCATGGTTGGGTGGTGGGCCGTGGGTAAAACTGTCACCCAATTTAAATCTGATCCCTTAGACCACATCAGGTCTATCCAGCATGGTCGGATGTCCTGCCACTGGCCTGGGAGAGTGGCTCCATCCCTGGGGTGGAGATGCCCTCTGCTGTGCTCATATACAGTAGGAAGAAAAGTACTGCCCTAATATTTTTGTATTTTACATGTAAGAGCCGTAATATGTTGACGAAATTCCCAGCGCTGGTTGGTCCTGCGGCAGCTGAGACAGCCCAGGCTGCCCATGTGCACAGCTTACGGAGGACAGCAGCTCAGCTGGCTGGGCAGCACTTCCAATTACTGATGATGAAAATCTAATTATTGACTTTAATGGGAGCTGAATTGGACCTGAAGAATCCAGGAACAATTATTCTGGGTTCCCATTCCATTAGATGGGAGTGATAGAATTGCTCCATTCCTCTGCTGTCCACAGATCAGAGCTGAATAAAAACTTGGTCCATTGCATTTTGTCTGTGTTGTGTGGGTTGTCCTGTGCATGGACAGGAGTTGGACTTGATGAACATTGTGGGTCCCCTCCAATTCAGGACATTCTATGATTCTGTGATTTTTGGTGCTCTCCCACGGCTACAAGAAGCCTTCAGCCTCAATTCACGCTGTGCTGTCTCTGTGGCTGTGAGACCAGGCACAGGAGAGCCATGGGAACACCTCCACTGTCCGGCAGGATCATAGAATCCCTAGGCTGGAAAAGACCTTTGAGATCATTGGGTCCAACCATACCCGTCCACTACTGAATCCTATCCCTAATCACTTCATCCACCCATCTTTTAAACCCCTCCAGGGATGGGGACTCCACCACCTCCCCGGGCAGCCTCTGCCAGGGCCTGAGAACCCTTTCAGTGAAGAAGTTTTTCCTAATGTCCAATGCTCCAGGCTCCTGCACCCACTGCCAGCTTGGGAACAGGGGCTGATTTATCACTTCTGTAAGTGTGTGAGAATTGAGACAGTTTTTTAAGATGTGTATTATCCACCCGCTAGACTGTGACGGCTCTTTGTGAGCTGTAACGCTCTACCATATAAAAGCTGTGTTTAGGATCTATTAAAATTCATATTTTCTACCACATAGAACATAACGGCTCCTTGGGACCCAATTTAATGATTATCAGATAGATATGTTTTTTAGAGTTATTTTTTTTTAAGACACACATTTATTTAGAGGCCGTGGTAAAAAGGTGCATTATGGATCAGCTGCCCTGGGCTGCACCCCTCAGCCTGGCTGCTCCCACCCGTGAGCAGGGAGGTTTCTCTTGGAGAAAGCCTGGCCAGAGCCAGGAGGAGGTGCCGGAGGGGCACAGCCTCTTCCTGCCCTCTGCCCAGGGCAGTGGTGGAGTCTCCATCCCTGGAAGGGTTCAAAAACCGTGTAGAGGTGGCACTTCAGGACATGGTTTATCAGGCACGGTGGAGCTGGGCTGACAGTTGGACTGGATGAGCTTGGAGCTCTTTTCCGACCTTAATGGTTCTGTGATTCTATAAAACAGGGCTGTACAGGATGGGAGTCACTGAGTCCTGTGAGGGGGACCAACCCCATACTTCACCCATCTCATTTTCCACCCAAAGCACTACCTTTTGGAGATAGTGAACCAGACTCAGCAGTGTTTCTCCAGTCCCAGCTGGCTCCACTCCTGCCGTAAGCCCTGATGCTCTGCGCCTAAAATACCTCTTTAAACACCGCCTCTTTTATGTCTGACTTATGTGATTAAAAACTGCCAGCATACTTGGAGATAATGATCCCGGTTTGCCGATCTAATCATGGCCATCTCTTCCCTTCTGGCACAGGGAGGTATTTGAAGCTGTGCTGAGTGGTTTTTTCCCCCACGTTCACGTTAGAGTTTATTAAATTCTCAGTCCAATCTTAACTTATTAGGTTCCTAATCCCATTACAGCCAATTAGCCTGCTTCTCCCCGTGTGCTCAGGGTGGGTGGGCTCGCAGCCCTCCGTGGGGCTGAGCCCTTGCTGGTGAGCAGAGCGCAGGGCAGCGTGCAGAGCTGCCATCCCCACAAACCCAAGGGCTGTTTTCGTCGCCAAACCTGTGTTTAAGGCAGCCCTGCTGCACACGGAATGCAGAAATAGGGATAAAAAGAGCCCCATCTTTCAGGGGCTGAGCTGCTCGCTGCATAACGCATGGGAGCGGTGCCACTTAGTAAGAAAACAAGAGGACCCAATTCAAAACAAAGGCAGAAAATAACTTTTGAGGACCAAATTTTCTTTTGTTTATAGAAAAAAAAGCAGATTTGTGGGTTAATAAACACCTATAATTTGCCTCTGAAAAAAATACACTCAGGTAGAGAGGAATTACTCACTCAAATTAACTATAAATTAAGATCAGCCTAATTTACTTCCATTAAAATGGAAAAGCATATTATCTCCCATTCAAAGGAATTTGTGTTTGATGCAAATGGAACAAATTCAGAAACTTTAGAAATGTTCTCTGATTGTTCATTTGCATCGTTAACCGATGTAGAATAGGACTGTGATTTAGAAATGGGAGAACAGAAGGAACAATAATTAGTTATGTAAATAATGTGGCGTTCTTGTTTATAATTAGTTCAAGAATAGAATAAAATTCACGCATGTCACAGGACTCATTTTCGTATGCAAATTAACAATCAAAATTATAAACGGTAATAATGCAGTTTGGGAGAATGTGGCATTTTTAATTTATTAGGGAAGGCATAAGCTAGAGATGATTCCAGTTGACGCTGGGAGAGATCGAAGGTACCTCCAGGATGGGAAAAACATGCAAAAAGAGAAGAAAAAAATGAGAGAAAAGTGGAGAAAATGATGTGGCATCCACATGTTGGAGTTTCTCCTGAAGGGAAGAGGATGCAAAACTCACAGGGTCTCTGGGAAGGATGCAGCCTTCCTGGATATATCAGAGCCAGGCAGCCTCCAAGCTGGATTCCAGACTGAAAACTAAGAAACCAGAAGGATGGAGGAATGTTTGAAATTCTCTAAGCTTCTCATGGTCTGTAAGCACAGACAGGGTCTTTCTCTTTTTCCAAGAAAATGTAGTGCAAAAGAAAAGTGAGGCTGGAAACCCTTTCTGCTGCGATCTGCTGTTTCTGTGATTGTCACCAAGGAGAATCTCCACCACATCTTGCAGAGTAAGTTCCATTTGCTTTGCCCAGCACCCAGACTTGTGCAAACAACACAAACCCATGCAAATACCCAATTCACACTGTTAAAAAGCTGATTTTCCACTCATTCGTAGAATAGAATAGAATAGAATAGAATAGAATAGAATAGAATAGAATAGAATAGAATAGAATAGAATAGAATCATTAAGGTTGGGAAAGACCTCTAGGATCATCCAATCCAACCATCAACCCAACCCCACTATGCCTACTAAACCTTGTCCGGAAGCGCCACATCTGCATATTCATTGAACCCTTCCAGGCACAGAGAGTCTACCACTGCCCTGGGCAGCCTCTTCCAGTGCTTCACCACTCCTTCAGTGAATATTTTTTTCCTAATATCCAATCTGAACCTCCTCTTGCACTTAAGGCCATTTCCTTTAATCCTATCACTTGATACTTGCTACTGGCGCTCCTCATTTCAGACCTTGCCATGAATTTTGCCCCTGAAGATCAACATCAACAGCTCTCTGCAGTCACAGGAGCTTGAAACATGTCTTCTTCCTGTTCCACTGTGGCCGAGGCCAGGGATATCGGCGTCAGGTTTTTCTAACTTGATCCCATCCAAGCGACTTCACCGGGAAGCCACTCCCTGGTGCCTCTGCCAAGGATGTGGCAGAAGCCCTTGTGCCACAGCCAGTGCCCTCCCTCCACGTCCCTGAGAACAGCACGAGCCAAGGGATCCTTTAGGACAAGTGGAGCTCTAGGAATGTAAGGGATTATTTGATGTTAATTATTAATTATGGCTTATCTTGCTTCAGAGTGTGGAACAGGAGTCAGAATCTGCATCAGGGAGGACAGGACATCTCGGGGAACAGTAATTCTTAGACTTCTCTCTTAAAATATGCTTTCCACCTCAGCTCGACACTGGAGCTGAAAGCTCTCAGCGGAGCAGTGGAGCTGAGATGAGCATGTTTTATAATAAAAGCAAGTACAGGAACTTTAATTAAGGCTCCTCAGCCTTGTGCCTCTGCAGCCCTGCAGCTCGGGCTTTCCTGGGCTGAGGCTGCTCGTGGGGAGCTGGGGCAGCGTCCTCTCAGCCGGGTACGATGGATGGACTCACCCTGGCTGCAGTGCCAGTGTAGGCAGTGATGAGGTCCTTCAAGCCCTGTCCCTGAGAACAGGCCAGGAGCACCGGCCCTCTCCAAAAGGCTTTAAAATGTCTTCCAGGCTTCAAATACTTGCAGAAGAAAACTGAAATCCCATTCCAGAGCCTTGCAAACCGAGTTCCTGGAATGAAGCATTTGCAACTGTTTACTTGTGTCATTTAGGCCCTTGGTTACCAAACCACTGACTGAACCTTTCTGTCAATCCGACACTTTTAGGGTAATTTAACTTAATAACACCTTTGTCTGCACAAGCATTTGTATCTGAAGGGTTATTACCATAGGAGTTATTTTAGGTTGGTTAATGGTATGTAGTAGATTCTAAATTGACAGAGCAGCTACGCAGGCTGCTGTTCAAAGTGTTTACCTTTCAAATCTTTCCTTCACTTTACAAAACTTACTACCCTTACCTAAAAGTGCCGTCATAAATTATTAGCAATTTCCCCCCAGGTTCTCATGCATCATTAATTCTTTGTTTAGAAGGAGAAAAAAAAAAAATCAAACTGTCCAGGTTGTAATTATTATCATTTTGAGGAGAGTCAAATGGGTGCTGGGTCTGTTGGTTCTGCCAGAGTTGTTTGACTTACTGTGGTTGATATTTAACTCATCATATCATAGGGTTCACAAGAAATGGGGGAGAGGGAAGGAAGTCTCCTCAGAAGGAGAAACAAATCAAGAATTGGGCAAGAGAGTGGAGGAGCCCAGTCTCCTTTTCTGCTCCTCAGCATGGGGTTTCATAGAATCACAGAATGCCCTGAGTCGAAAGAGACCCACAAGGCTCATTGTGTCCAGCTCCCATCCCTGCACATGCAATTCCACCATTCACACCCTGATGATGGCACCTCTGCAGGATGATGACATCTCTGCATGGTGATGACATCTCTGCATGACGATGGCACCTCTGTATGGCCACGGTGCCTCTGCATGTTGATAGCATCTCTGCATCGTGATGTTACCTGTACATGATGATGGAACCTGTGCATGATGATGGAACCTCTGCATGGCCATAATATCTCTCATGGCGATGGCATCTCTGCATGACGGTGGCAACTCTGCACAGCAATGGCATCTCTGCACCTCAGCCGGCACCTCTGCATGGCAGCTGGCACCTCACAAGCATCTGGCAGTAGCAGCTGCAGCAGGGAAGAGGAGGCTGTGCCCGCCCCACATCCCTTTTCCCCTTTCCTAGTGAACAGCAGTTGAGCACTGCCTTGCTCAGAGCCCAGTGTGCAGTACAAACCTGCCTCCTTTCCCCACCCTGGTGTTATTTTGGGGTGAGTCACATTAATGGCAGCAGGAAGGGCAGCAAAGTCTGTCCCTGCACCAGGGCTGGCACCTTCCCAGTGCTGCCACCACCCCATAACCTCCGCTGGGTCCCCTCGCTGTCGCCCAGCCACCCCTCAGGCCAGGTGACCTTGAGGTGGCTTTGCTCTTTGGCTCAGCTGCAGTCGGAAGATTAAATTCTGCTCCTGTCCTGGGAATTTGATGATAAAAAGTCCTTTCTAGACAGAATCCATATAATGAACAGCTCCCTGGCTTCACAGGGGAAGAGGGAGTGTGGAGTTATTACTGCATTAAAAAATCTCCAAAGTCAACTAAATTCACCACAGAAGCTGAGAACCAGAATTCTTCTTCATTACAGCAAGGTAGGGCATTAAACATTATAAATAATGCTATGCTAATTGCCAGATGGGCAGAGTGGATGGCTGAGGGCTTTGCAGTGGGTGTGCTGATCCCGGAGAAGGAACCAGCTCGTGTGCTCGCCCTCCTCCCTCCGCGTCCATCACTCTGCTCTGCCAGAGCCAGAGAGTGATTTGTTTGGTAGGAAAACATACTTCCAGTGAGCATCAAAAATGCATATTTCAAAGCATCAGAGAGTGTGCACGCTGCCTGTTCATCATCCGTCCGTCCGGTCGGCAGCACTGCTGGGCTGGGGGTGTTTTCCAGCGCTTTCCTGCTGGAGTGGGTGATGCTGCCTGGGCTGTGTGAATCTCTGGGGAATCATAGAATAATGGAATTGTAAATCATAAAATGGTTTGGGTTGGAATCTTAAAGCCCAACCTGTTCCAATCCCTGCCATAGGCAGGGACACCTCCCACTGGATCAGGGGCTCCAAGCCCCATCCAACCTGGTCTTGAACCCCTCCAGGGATGGGGCAACCGCCGCTGCTCTGGGCAATCTGGGCCAGGGCCTCCCCACCCTCATTGTGAAGAATTTCTTCCTTACATCTCATTTAAATCTTCCCCCTTCCAATTTAGATGAGCTCCCATCTGCCATTGGGCTGGTGAGCAGTTGATGCTCTGGTCACCGCTGCTGCCAGCAGGCAGTGCAGTGGCGCAGGTTTTCTCCGAAGTGTTTTGTCCATAATCTAATTTTTGGGGTTTTACTCATGTTATGTGCAACAGGATAACAGCAAGCTGCAAGCCCTGGGGTGCGGTGAGGGGCAGACGTGGCTGTCTCCAACAGCAAAGGCAGTGGACAGCCCCAGTGTGCCAAGGCCAGCGGTGCCGCACATTTGTGATGGGGAGGAAAGGATATTATGCTGGGAAGAGCTGTGTTTGTGTTTTCCAGCCTTGCAGAGCCTCTCCGGGGGCTGCACTTCATCAGCCGGCAGAGTCGTGCAGCCTAATGCAGGAAAACAAGCAGTCCCACCGGTGTGCCCAGGCTTCGCTGGGGCCGAAGGGACCTGGAGTTCAACAGCCTTCACGGCATCGCCAGCGATGAATTAATGAGGGCTAGTGAAGAATGTGGCGACCTCAGTCAAATACCCTGTTAAAAGCACACTCAGATGTGGCGGCTCAGGACCAAACCAGGGGATGTGATCCCTTGCCTTGTGTCACTGGGATGTCACTGGCTCTGCACCCGCTGCCCCATGCAGTTCAAGCCCAGCCACGGTGCGTGAATGGGTTTCGCACATAACCTGGGGCTGAGACTGCATTTAGGTATAAATACTGTGTTTTAATTACCCAAGACAAAAGAAAGACAGGCGAATATACAGCTTAGCTGCCATAAACCAAGCTGTGGCACATCTCTGGTATTAGTCATAGGCGAACGGGGAAGCAGAACATATATCTGGGAAGGATTCGGGCTATCCGCTAATTAAAAAAGCCTCTGACTGCTGGAGACAGTGTTAATTCACAGAAAGCGTAGTCCCCCCGGACTGTGTTTGGGGCAAGAAAGGATTTACACCTTGTGGAAAGTTATTCTTTTTACCAAGGCTGCACTTAATCGCAGTTTTTTCAGAGGAGTTTGTTGAATAAAAAGGGAATTGAGTCTCTGATGGGAAGTCCTTGGCTTTCCTCAGCTCGCTTTCATTCAGTTAAGGCTGTAGCTTCTCTCAAGCAGTCTCACCACACTTGCACTAACTTTCATTTCACCTTCTAGGATGTCACACTGCCCAAACCCTCTGCTACCATAGTGTCACTGAGGTCACTCCTGAATTCCAAGTAAAACTGTTTGGACCAGTTCAGTATATTTTATGTTCCTTTCCCTGGTCCAAGGGGATTGTGTGAAGCCAGCATCCTGCAGCACTCACCTGCTCTCCCTGGTGAACTGTTCTCTGTTTGAGGGGAGTGATGCAGGAAGGTGCCTGGTGGTCTCATCACCTACTCTTGCCTCAATCCGAGGCAGCAAGGGCTATTTAGGGCTGGCAGACACTTCCAGCGCAAAGATGCTTTCTGACCTTCAAAAGCATCATCACAAAATTGCCAGAAAAAAATCCAGCGGGCGAGTGGAGCCGAAGGAGAAGCTGGAGGTTCACCCATCACCGTGTGCTGCAACAGGACAGCTCTGACAGCCCAGAATAAAAGCAGAAATAGCAATTTCTCACTGAAGATCTCGCCTGACATCTCTCTGACCTGTAAGCAGCAGGGACTCTCCGCACACAGGTACAACCTGTTTGTTTGCTGTTGCTTTCGTTGACACTGCTGATTAGAGAAGACAGCCCGGCAGTTGGACACGGCACGCAGAGGCAGGCGCTCCGGCCAGTGATGGGGTTGCCTCCTCCTGACCCCGGCCCTGAGTGCTATTGCCCTGCATCTGCAGCTAAATAAACGAAGTAAATCATCCTGGCAGATAGATAATTAAATAATTATCAGCCACTTAATAACAAGGAGTGGGTGTTCAGAATTAGCATATTAGACAGTGTCTTTAAGGGCTAATTGTTGCATTACATCAGAGTTACTCATTCATTATTCTTGTCATTTCGGGTGATAATTTGCACTTTAGGAGACAGAGACAATTTTAGCAGGCAATTAGAGACATGTCAGGCTTGGCCTAGTGAGTTACTGTCACAATTATTGCATTTTTTCCGGTGTCCTCATTTGCAGGAGTGTATTTAAGGGCAGTCCAGTAATTTCATGGTTAGGCAAAATAGGCACCGACACCAGGATGGAACAAAACCTGATTTCACAGCGGTGCCTCGTCTGGAGCTGCTGCTGAGCTCTGGTGATGGGGAGGGAGCTGCTGGTTTGGCACAGGAAAAGAAAACAATAAGGGTCGTTCTACATTGCTAATGGAAACTCTTAGCAACGCAGAGTCACAGAATTGTTTAGAGTGGAAAGGACCTTTAAGATCATCAAGTCCAACTGTAAACCTGACACTGCCAACTCCACCACTAACCCATGTCCCTAAGCACCATATCTACACAGTTTTTGAACCCCTCCAGAGATGGAGACTCCTCTGCCCTGGGCAGCCTCTGCCAGTGCTTCACCACTCTTTCCCTTTAGAAATTTTTCCTTATGTCCAGACTAAACCTGCCCTGGTGCACCTTGAGGCCTTTTCCTCTCATCATACCACGTATTACTTGGGAGAAGAGACCAGGACTCACCTCACCACAACCTCCTTTCCGGGAGCTGCAGAGAGCGATGAGGTCTCCACTCAGCCTCCTCTTCTCCAGACTTCTCCAATCAGCCCCAGGTTCCTCAGCCAGGGGTGGGTGAGCTGCTTGTAACAGGGATTGAGCCACAGGCTCTGCCCAGGGATAAGTGAACGGTAATTAATCTCAGGGCTGTGCCATCTAATATTTCATGCCATTTGCCACTTTTCACTCTTCAGCAAAGCTCTGTGAGATAAAAATGGGCTGTGTGAAGAACAGTAATGCCCAACTCTGTTATCACATAGCAGGGGAAGCTCTCCAAAAAAGACCTCGCTTTGCTTTTGCTGCCCAGAGAGGCCAACATTTGCCAGCCCAAGCCCATGGTCCTGAGCTAGCGTGGAGCTCAGACCAGTGCCTTGAGCTGCAGAGGAACCTACGGAATGAGGATGCTCATGGTGCATGAATCGTAGAATCACTAGGTTGGAGAAGACCTTTGAGATCAGCAAGCCCAACCATACCTGCTGCAAAGCCCACGCCTGTGGAGTGCTACTGGCAAGACCGTGTGCCCACTCCTGTCTTGTTCTCTCCAATGCCTGAATCCAACCAGTTATCTAGGGCTCGGTGAGGACTTCCAGCATCTCCACTGGAAAGCCCTCGCCTGTAGCATCCCAAAACGAGCGGCTAGAGGCACAGGCATGGTGGGACCTGAGACACTTAGAGCAAAGTCTGTGGAGAAATAAGTTCCCTGGAAAGCAGCACATCTGCATAGCAAAAAGGATGCAAATTGTAGAGCTGCTTTATCAGTTAGACTAAAGACAATAAAGACAATGATGCGCCCCTTGATTTTGCAGACCAACCCGGCCTGCGAATTATGACAAGGTTTAAATATTTCTTGAACTACAATTGAAGGGAAAAACTAGATCCGTAACAGATGCACCTTGGGATACATGCATTATAAGGGTATATACAGTCAAATAGAGTTAATTAAGCTAAAACCACAGTAAATCTGCCAGCCGCATATTAACACTATAGTCAAAATTGTGGAAAATATGGTATTTTCTATAATAAATCCCATTCTGTTACAGATTTATGTTGGCATCTGCATAGTTACCATAGTTTTACAATAATCATTGATCAATCAAAGTTTTATGACAAAACTATAATTTTACTGTGTTTCTTTCTTACTTAGTTTCTGAGTTTGCTTAATTCCCAGAATGCAATCCAGTAAATCTTTTGATCTGAGATATTAAGTAGATAATAAGAATGCCATGTAAGATTTGCTTATATTTTAAGCTGTCCTTACAAATGATTTATAATTAGGACCAAATCTAAGACAAAACATTATTAAAGTCACCCCCCTCCATAAATTACTAGAGTTTGCTTATGCCTGTAGTAATTTATTAGGTTTTACTACAGTATTTTCTCGGGCGATATCCAAAGCTTTATATGTCATAAATGGAAAATATGGGTTTGTAAACCATACAGAAAACAGGAATGATCCCCAGTGACCCAAGATGACAAACTCATACTCTGATACAGCATCCAAATAATTTTGCAGTGGAAATATAATGGTACCGATAATATAATTGTGCCAGACCCAAAATGCGTCTTTCTTTGTAAAAATTAAACCTTTATTTATATGCTTTTTTAAGTTAGCCCGTTTACAGGAGGAATATAACCTGTAGCTGGGCTGGCTGAGAGAGAAATGCTCGCCTTATGTTTGCTGGCATCGTGCAGGCGGCTCTTCCGCGGGAAACCCGCTGGGTTGAGCTGTGCTTTGGGTGGGGAGCAGGGACCACAGCGCCCAGGAGGGCTAACAGGGCTTTGCTGTGCAGGGGTTGCTAAATAGAGATTTCCTCCACAGCATCCGGCATCCGCTAGCGCCTTTCTACTCTCTGCAAACTGACAGAGCCTGTGCACTCATGGGCAGGCTCCCGAGCAGGAATTACAGCCATTGCTGGGCTCCCAAGCAGGGATTAGAGCCCTTGCCAAGCACTTTTGGGGTCCCTCCCTCCTCCTGGCTGTACCCATTCCTGTCTCCACCCCTTTTATTAATCCCATCTCAGCCCATGGATGTGTTGAGCCTACAGACTGCTTTGAAGCACTGAGTGTTATCCATGAGCTTTTTTTTCCAGCCTACAAGGTGTTCTCAGTGAAACACATACAAATAACTTTGTTTGTGTGGGTATTAATGTCCGAGTGACTTCGCTGCAAGTGAAATTCTCTATTTGCAACGAGAATTTTGTGAATATCTCCATAAAATGCTTTCCAAAAGCACCACTATGTGACCATCTGTGCTGAGCAGGACCACAAGTGATGGAGCCCACCCTGACTTTAGCCACCTTGGTACTGGTAGGGACCACAGAAAACCTGCTCACCCTAACAGTGGTCCCAGACGATCTGTACAAGCCCAGATTGTGTCACAAGCACTGGGACAAGCGGAAGGGGAAGGGCAGAGATGGCAGCGTGGCACCCGTCCCCTGGAAAGCAACAGAGAAGGGTGAATTTACTCCAGAGTGCAACTGCATCTCAGATCACGGTTGAGGAGTTGCCCAAAAAGTAACAAAACATTTAATTTTCCCACTGTGCGTTTGCCACGTGGGAAGGACTGCGCTCCCAGGGATGTGTGGGGAGAATGCAGCTCTGTGGTAGGCATGAAGGACACCATTCCTTGGCCTGGGTGGGAATGACACCATCCCCTGGCACCGAGCATTGCGCGCAGCTCGCAGCCCTCGCGGGGTGACAGGCAGGCGTGCGAGCAGGCGCAGGCAGCAGCGCCGAGGGCTGTCAGTGCCGCTAGCCAGCGGTGAATGAGTCCACAGCACATAAGGATGAAAACTAGCTGTAGTGGGAGATCTCAGTTCACTGCTCAGCTGCTGGAAAGGCCAAGCGGAGAGAGCGGAGCGAGGAGTCCCTGTTCGTTTCATTAAAATGCTCCATGCCCATCTTTCACAGCAAGTTGTAAATAACAGAAATGAAGCCTGTGGCCAATTCAGTCATCTGTGAAAAGAAAGAAAATAAAAATAAGGCAAAATGAAGTAAAATAAAATAAAATAAAATAAACCAATACAATAATAACAGCTAAGAAGACAAAAACGAGTAACTGGAAAAGCCACTATTCTGACCATCTTTCAAGCTGTACCGTCTCTGCTCCTCCATCTGCGATACCATCAGAAGGCACTGATTGAATTGCAGGTTTGTTATCAGTCTCTCGCCATCCATCACCCACAGATAATCCTTTAGCTCCGACACCAGGCAGCGCTGATCTCTGTTCTACACCTGGCGCGATGAGCCTGAGATGCTCTCAGGAGCCACAGAGATTGTTTTAGGCAAATCCCTCTGCAAACACCGACAGCCACACCAAGCAGCCACTGCTGTGGGGCTTTCCCTTCCCATCGGGGACAGCAGCAAAACACAGTGATTTGACCTGAAAGTGATTTGCATTCCTGAGAATAATCACTTGTACCTTTCCCGATGTGTTTTGTGAGGTGGGTGTATAATTAAAATCTATTGGATAACATTGCCCTAACCTGCAGAGCCTGGCTTCTGGATTATACCAATGTGTGAATGCTCAGAAAACCAATCTGAATTAAATGACTGTGTGAATGGAAAGTGGCTTGGTTAATTTGCATCAAACTCAGTTGTGAACAGGCACTCAGAAATTAAATCCTGTTAATTAGGTTTAGTTCAACTTAACAGCACTTTAATTCTAAATAAAGTTTTCACTACAGGAGGGCATTTGACCAGGTTTAGTTCATCCACTGTAAATCCACATCTTAAATTAATCCTAATTACATTTCTTGGGCAACCCGGGAAAAGCAGGTGAATTGTTCCTGCATGGCTCATGGACACAGGTGGATGCTGAGCCCCACTGAGCACCCTGGGCAGGGTGCAGGACCAGCTCAGGCTCCTATCGCTGTGGGGCTCCTCCTGGGAGATGACCGGGGAAATTCAGCTTTATTGCAACTGGGATATTTTGCAGCAACCTGACATTTTATAGAGCAAAACTTGAAAGTGATTCATGCAAACCCGCTGTGTTGCCAAACCATTGTATTGCATTATATCAGTGTTATCATTTATTTTTTTACAGTACTGCGCGCGTATGGTGGTGTTGTGGCACTACCTGAGGGAATGATTCACTGCCACCAGAGCAAAGTTGGTTCAACATTTCTGGGCTCAGACTGCAAACTTCAAAGTTTCCAAGTTTTACATCGCATGCTGGTATAATTTTGATTGTTTTCACAATGTATTTCCAGTAGGTGAAGTATTTTATTCCAGCAAAATCCTGCTGTGAGTTATAGAATCATAGAATCATGGAATGGTTTGGGTTGGAAGGGACCTCACAGCCCATCCAGTTCCACTCCCTGCCATGGGCACGGACATGTCTCACTGGATCAGAGGCTCCAAGCCCCATCCAACCTGGCCTGGAACACCTCCAGGGATGGGGCATCCACCACTGCTCTGGGCAACCTGGGTCAGAGCCTCCCCAGCCTCGGTGTGAAGAATTCCTTTCGTTTCCTTGGTTCATGGTGTGCCACATCCCCACCCCTGAAGGTCCTGCTGCCCTCAGGCCAGTTCCAGCCCTGCTGCCCCCAATATCCTGGGCTGCGCTGCTCCCGCGCATCAACAGTGTGCCCGTGTCCCTTATTGATGGTCTCTGATGGCCACACTTTGGGTAGCAGCACTCTCCTGGTTCTTCTCCTTTTGTACGGAGGAGAGAGGAGAGGAGCCTTCACGGCAACACAGCCATATGCAGATCATGCCATTAAATTTTTATGTGAATTCAAAAAATTCCATGTTGACTTCATGACGCAAATAGGTATGAAAATTCTGGTGAGCACACTCATTGTTACAGAAATCAAATGGCTGAACAGCCACTAATGAGGCAGACAAGAAGCTTCACTCATCCTCGGAGGATTTGAAGGCAAGAAGAGAAGAGGGAGCGCATTACATTATTCATGCTCTCTTGTTTGAGTTTCAAATCATAGGAAGTCACAGCGAAGGGGGGAGTTGGGATGTGCTGGTAACCTGCTCAGGGAAGGGAGCCTTAAAAGTCCTGCCACCTAATTGACAACTGCTCATCACAAATGTGGCTGAGATCTCCTTTCCTGCAAGGAGCCCCCTGGCCAGTGCAAGGAGAGAGGGGGCTCCCCGGGACCCCCTCAGCTCTGACACACAGGGGGTGCCCTGGGGACTCCCCAGTAGCCTGTGGGGGCTGCACTGGCAGCACCTCCAGTGCAGCCGGCTGTGATTGCTGGGCACTGCCCTCGCTGAGCACAGCACCCAGGTAGAACTGCGCTGTCTCACCGCTGCTCAAGTTGCTGCTGCAGCACCAGCTACAGCTGCTCTTAAGGTCTCTCTCTCTTGCAGCAGCAGCAGCTCCAGCTGCTCTTTTGACATGGCACAAGCACCAGGCAGAGCTGGCTGTGCTCAGCAGGGCAGGGTTCTGGACCGAAAAAATGAGATGCAGCCAGAGTGGCCACGCAATCACCTCAGGAGCACCCAAACCCCAACCTGTGCCATGGGGAGAGCACCCAGAGCTCTCCCTGCCTACACCTTCCCTCCTCATCCACTGCACAGCATCACGCAGAGCCAGGCATGTTGCGTTGCTGGCTATTCAAAGTACAAGGTATTGTGTGGGAACAGACACGGAGTCTTATTTTTGGAGGCAGAAAAAAATGGAAACCAAGGGAAAATAACTGATCTGAGAAGGCAAGAGTTCCACAAAGCAGGGATGAGGCATACGGTGTAACTGTTGACCAAGCACTCACAACTAATAAACAGATTCCCTGAGCACTTCTGCATTTTGTAATTATTACTTACCCATAAAAATCCCTTCTCCCTCCTGCCAACATTATCTTAGTAAACTTTATGAGTGCTCATGAGGTTAATGCAGGGCCATAAATCTGCAACGGGTCGAAGGAGTGAGAGGAGAGGAAGTGTTCGTAAATCTGTTGGAATCGCTCCAGTTTGTTTATTTAATAAAATACTGTTTCATAAAAAGGCAGGCAGGCTCCTGTCGGGGCTGTGCCGCCTACTCAGCCCTTCCTGGCAGGCAGGAGGAGATGGGGGCTGTGCTACACCTGCACCCAGCCTGTCCATTTGTCTGTCTGTCCGATGGACCGCGCCGCTCACGACTACAGCTCTGCTCCAGAGCTGTTTGCTTTAACAACATCCTTTGATGGTTGTGTTCAGTATTTTAAAGTGCACACCCTGGCACTGCTGAGGCCACCACAACCACCAAGGGTCAACATCTACCTCCAGCAGCAATGCTTTGCCACAGCTTTGCCTGTGGTCTTGGCTCCTTTGGCATGGCCAACACGGGGTTAAACCCTCCTCCCCCCGCTCTCCGGGTCAGGCTATATTTGCTTGGATTTTACATTGGAATTTGAAATCCACGGCTGCAAGGAAAGGAAACATTTATTTTCTTGCCCTTCAATGATCAAACAAGTGGCGCCGAGGCACAAGGAAGCGAAGTTTCCATTAGCGGAGCTGTTTTCTTTTTGCTGTAAAATATCAAATATTTTGACATTTCCATCAGCTTTTTCTTTGTATCAAAGCTTTAATGGCAGAATAATCTCCAGGCTTTTAGACTTCATACGTTTTTATATTTCTGAGCACTCCCTTCTTTATAAGGGGACACTTCTGAAGGAACATGTTATTCCTTCCTCAAAGACCAAAGGGAAGGTAATAAGAACAAGAGCCTTGTGAAGGCTCCAGGGAAAGGAGGCTGACGGGCTGCGGGGGGCTCAGTGCCCATCCCCTCTCCCAGGAGTGGGCTGCTGGCTTCCTGGAGCCTTGTGGTGCCAGTGGGAGGGAAACATTGTCATCCTTCCTCCGTTTGACAGTCGGGGAGATGAACACCGGGGCACCATCATCACCCACATCATGTTCGCAAGATGGAAGAACGAGTGCATTACTTAATGGCGAGATCCATCACAACGCACCGACCTATCTGGAGAGTGAAAACAGCTGCTTCTCCAGCAGCTCCCCAAGGCAAAAACCTTGCCTGGGTCCCATCCCAGCCTGACAGGGTACAAATACATTTTGTGTGGTGCCAGGATGAAGATGCCTCCAAATGCCAGTTGGGGCATCCTGGGAGTGCTGGCACCTCCCTCTTGTCCTGGGCTGGGTTCCCTCGCACAACATCTTCCATCCAGCTTTTCCTGCTAACCCTGGGAAAGATGCAGGGCTGTATGACTGATGTGACTCCTTTCTACAGTTTTAATCAATAAATACCTGTAATCAGTGGAATTTCTGGGATAAGCTGCATTTTAGCCCTTCTGAGTGAAGGAGGAGGGCAGGAGGATGCTTATCCCTGCAGGGCAGTGCGCCTGCAGGCTGTGGGTGCTGTGTAGGCACTGTGCTGTTCCAAACAGCCCCCCAGGTGATGTCCAGGGCATCCTCCACGGGGTCAGTGGCATCTGTGAGCTGCAGACCATGAGGGATTTATTTTGGCTTAACTATTCTATGTATTTACCTTCAGCCGTTCCGTGTCTACCTGAGCTCAGGCACCCCCTTGCCATGAGCTGCCTTGGGGTCCGTGCCCAGCGGGGCCAGGGGCAGTGGTGGCTGCTGTTTGTTTTGGAGGTCGGGATCACCAGCCTGCACTTGGCTCTATCCCATTTTTCACCCTTGGCCCTGCGCATCCCGAGGGGGATCAGACTGACCCACACGAGGATGGACCAGTGGGCACAGGTCCGAGGGGATGGCAGCAAGCCGGTGAGCAGCCAGCACTGGCCACGCAGCACCCAGGGACCAGCCAGGCTTTGGCTTAGAACCCAATTCCCACTGGCCCAGCTCTGCCACACACATCTGGGAGAAAAACAGGATGAGATTATGAAGCCGCTCCAGGCAGGACTCCATTTTCTGGTCACATGTAAATGTCTTTCCAGAGCAAAATTGCTTTGAAGTTACTGTTTATCTCGCTTTGATAACAATCTGCTTAATGTCTCGTGTCAAAGTAATTAGAGTGTAATTACTTTTTTTTTTTTCTTCTAATAACAGGTATTTTAATTGCTGTGGGGTTACCAGTCCTGCTGCCTGCTCTTGCGCTGGTGGCCACGGCACAGCTCTGGGGCGGCTCTGCTGCTTGGCACCCTGGGGTACCTCAATTCCCACCTTCCCTGTGAAGGATGTGCACCTGCTGCTCTTCTTGGCCTCAAATTTCCAGGGCATCGCTCCCCTGGTCTGTGGGTTTTCCAACCATCTCTCCTTTCCCGTTGACCCCTCCCTGGCTGCTTCACTGCCTTCCTCCCCTCAGCCTCCTCCCCATCCCAGCTCTTCACCTCCCAGCCTGTTCTTTGACTGTTTGGACTCTTTTTCTCTTGTCTGTTTATGAATGTTTGCAGTTTCTCCCTTTTCATTCGTTTTCTCTAGACATCAATTTTTCATGCGGGATAGCCGAGGATAATTAATTAATGTTTTATAGAAATACTGTGGCTATAATACATAATTAGACGATGGTTCATAACCTGTTGCAGAGGCAGTTCTCAGTAATTTCAGAATAATTAAGAGATGTTTTTCAGCACATTTCAAAAGCCCTTACAGAATCAAGCAGACGGGCTAATTTATTTCTCTGTGAAACTTGTGGACACACCTTAGCAGTGCACATAGCAGCGTTTCCCATCTTCGTGTTCCTGCAGTGCTCTCTAGGCAGGGTGATGGGGTTGGACCACAGCCTGATAGGGCTTTCCTGCTTCAAATAGCAGCCTTCCAGGCCTGAAAGGAGCTCCAGGAAAGCTGGGGAGGGGCTTTTGATCAGGGAGTGCAGGGATAGGATGAGGAGAACAGTTTTGAGCTGAAAGAGTGGAGATTGAGATGAGATCTTAGGGAGAAATGTTTTCCTGTGAGGGTGGGGAGGCCCTGGCCCAGGGTGCCCAGAGCAGTGGGGGCTGCCCCATCCCTGGAGGGGTTCCAGGCCAGGTTGGATGGAGCTTGGAGCCCCTGATCCAGTGGGAGGTGTCCCTGCCCATGGCAGGGGTGGAACTGGATGGGCTTTAAGGTTTCTTCTAACCCAAACTGTTCCATAATTCTACGATTCAAGCCAGGGCATCATTGCAATAGAAAACTCCCCCATTTCCTACCTCCTCCCCTCCCTCTTCCCAGGCTTCACCAAGGTCCAAGTGGACCATAGCAGCTTGGCTTGGGATACAACTTCAGCATCTCGCTGCCAGGCTGGTATTGTTTTCGATGCTAAGAGTGACAATTAACATAAATAGTGTGACTGTTACATTTAAGATAATTTAACCTGTCTTTAGTTTTGTCATTTAGAAATCTGCAAGAATCAAAGAGCAGCTGCTGGGTTGTTTTCAAGGGAAAACAATCAGCTTTGCCTCTTACGTCAGGAGTGACAAGCAGGTCTGAGGGAATGATTCAGAAGATTCCAGTCATTTGTCGAACATTTTTGAAAGGACTCCTCCTCTGCCCTGTGCTGCACTGCAGTGTCAGAGCTTGCATTTCCCCCTTGGACTCTTTGCTTCCCATGAAAGGGAACTTTAGGGTCCCCTTACCTCACTCTGAGTGAAGTTTCCAGTCAGGAGAGCCTGCAGAAAAGCATGTACCATCTTGTACAAAACGCCAATTTGAAGCTTTCCAAGTGTGATTTTCCAGCAATTATAAAGCAGTTAAACAAAGACAGCTCTCAGCAGGGAGGAATTACGGGTAAGGAAGATCCTGACAAGAAAATGACAACAAAGAGTGGCCCAAAGAGAGTTATTCAAGATTAATAACTTTGTTATTGGATGCATTTCTTCCCTATGTAAGGGCATACATAAATACACTTGGAAGCTTCCAGATGGCCACGCCAAAAGCCAAATTCATCAAGACATTGCTTGTTTTGTCAGCATGTTCCTACCACAAACCTGGCCAACAAACTACCCCGGCAGCTCCCTGGGTTGGATGCCACGGTAGGGGCACAGGCACAGACCTCTGTGTGGGAGCAGGCCCTCAAAATGTGCCTGTAAAGGAGGAAAGCAGCTCCGTCACTCTGGCAGGTGCACCGGAGGGAGACGGTCCCAACGATGCCAAAGCGATGCTGGTCTGGGGCTGCTGCCTTCCTTGCACCCTGCACGGAAGCATCTGATCCTTGTGTCCCCTCTTCTGCCAAGTCAGGAGCAGCTCTGCTCTTCGCAATTAAGCTTTGGAGAGCCCAAGATTTCTACTTTCCTCCACTCACACGGATAGTGATTTCAGATGACTCTCAAGGACAGGCGAGAACCAGAGCGTTAACGGTGACAAGGATTGTTCAGGAGGCACAAGCTGGGAAAGCTGCCGGAGGCGAAGGACTCTTCTCAGCACATGATGTGACTGTTGGGGTTGTCCTGTGCAGAGACAGGAGCTGGACTCGATGAGCCTTGTGGGTCCCTTCCAACCCAGGTCATTTGCTAACTCTATGACAGGCTGGGGCTGCTCGAGCATCCCCCCCAAGCATCAGCATTCCCCCATGCACTGACCTCAGCAAAGATGTATCCAGCTCTAAAACTCACCCTGTTTTCCCATCATTATAGCAGCTAAACTGTTTTGCTCCTCACATCTTCCCCACCTAGGGTGATTAGGGTTTTATTTCTCTCTATTTCCCACCCCCTCCATTTTATTCTTTTAGTACAGCACGGTGTTCAAACCTGCCTCCCTATTAGGGGCCAGACATATTCAGAGCCTTAATGACAGATTAAATACCAAATACCTTAACATTTGAAAAATGACATTTATTATACAGAGTTGTAAATAGAGGGAAAAAAAATGACAATAGAACACAGTGTAGATCTTACATAAACTGCACCAGTTCTGTGTAATGACTATGATAATGTCAGTGCTAACAAGCAGATAATTGGCATCACTGAGATAATTTTTGGCACCTTATGCAGAGGGGAAACTGTTCTGCATAATTATTTTACCTAGGAATATTCTTCATTTAACAGGTCTATTTGCATAACGGTTGGAACTTTTTAAGCTATAAAAGGTGTTTAATATGTTGATTTGTTTTATCCACGAAACCATTGTTTATTCATGAGAATTGGCACCTGAGGACTTTGGTAATTAAGCCAGAGTGACCCAGTTGGAAGCAACAGCCTTTTATTGGATTTGCAGGTTCAGGTGAAGGCAGGATTAGCAGACCACTCACAAACACCTAACAGGCTTTTATAGACGTTATAAAACTGAATGATTCTCTGTAGTAAAAACTTTATTTCTTTAACTTTTACAAAGTTGATAACTTCAGCATTTCACCGCTGGCGGCTGGCACTAACCTGGTGCCTGCGTGTCACCTGTGCACCCCAGGACGATGGCACCAAGGTCCTCCACGAAGGTCCTCACATCTCCAGATGTGACACGCAACCAAAGTGGATTCTCCACAGGCTCTCAAAGCCCAGCAGCTGCAAATCATGCACATTACTGCCTTGCAGGGGCATGCGATAAAAAGGACGCTCAGTGTGACGCATGCAAGCCGTGCTTATGTAGGAATTGTAATTGGATCAGCATGTAACAGCTCGACGTTGTCAGCACACTGGAGTGCAGAGATGAGTGCATTTTTCAGCCCAAGCACAGTCTTGACAGGTCAGGCTGATGAGCTTTCTCGGCGTCCAGGCAATGGCCCTGCAAGCATGTGCCAAGCCGTCTGGAAACATAAAAGATGCTGGACACCAGCCTTGGACTTCCATCGCAAACAGATAGCTGGCCAAAGGCCAGGTGCTCGATGGTGCTTTCTCTCTAAGGTGCTAAGCAACCCTCATTTGTCTTCCTCTGCCACTCTGACTCAAGGGAAGCTCAGGTCATCCTTTCCAGATCCTGCTCTATATCAGAGCAGTGTTTGTCCCATCCCAAGTACTTTTCCAAAGCAAGGAATGAACTCTGGCTTTGACTGGGTGTTCCATACCAAAACCTCAACGTGTTCATCCACCAGCATGATTCATAGCAGCTCTGAGCTTAAAGTCCCTGTTGGAAAAGTTCAAATTCCCCACAGGTTATACTTCGACGCTTCCTTGGCTTCTCCATCTCTGTTCCTGAATCTGCTGGCACCAGATCTTCTCTGGCAAACACTTTACATCCAGCCAAGCAGTCGACACTGAGAGAAGGGACCATCACCTGAGAAACCACAAGTGCCTGAAATTACCTAGCAGACACTCAAGGCTCCCAGAACCACACTCCTTTCAGCCTTGTGCCTTGTGCAGCCACTGCTTACAAAGAAAACCCTCAGGGAACATAATTGCAAGCAAGAACTTTGCCAGCAACCATCAAGTCGATAAAGAGAACCTTTTAAACTCCAGTGCTACAAAAAGAACCTCCGCTCTGTTAGATCCCACATCAACATGGCCAGAAGGAATTGTTAGTGATTCATTACTATGGCTTTGATTCTGCAAGGTCTTGCGTATCCCTAAAGTTTCAACCTGTGAGAACTCCTATTGACTACTAAATTAATCATGTGCTTAAGCACCTTGTGAATAAGAGCCCTGGAAATGGTTTGCCAATGCTCTTATCACAAAGCAGCTCCGCATTCTGCTGAAGCAGGACCAGCCACACATACAGTGTTTGCATTCAGGAGTTGGAAACAAAACCCTTTTTCCCTGGGGTGGTACCTTGGCACTTCTGTCATATGGTAACTCTTCCCCCAGTGATAGTGAAGGCAGGACTTGATGGTGAAGAAGGATGTGGGAGCTCAGCACCAACACTCACAGCAGTGTCCCTTGCGGCAGAAAGCTCCCCCGACAGGAAAGGACGCCTTCAGTTTTGTTCTGTAGCTGTGAGATTGCTACTTAATTTAATTTCTGTTAGTTTTTTTCTGCTACCTGATCAAGCTGAGCAGCAAGATAATCAGCATGCTCATGGTGCGCACACAGCGTGTGCCCCAGCCTCGCGGGGTCGGAGCCGGTTCCTCAGGCAGCAACGTTCATTTTGAAAGCAACACTTCCAGGGCCAGCTGAAACGTTTTAAATATGAGCAAGTTGGGGTGTTAGCACCATGCTAGAACCCAAGGAAAGTTCTGGCACGTCGTGCAGCATGTTTCACCGAACACGCCTGCATCAAGTCTGACTTTGTTATCGAACAGAAACACTTTCTAGAGGCCAGCTGACCTTTGCAGTGGCGATTTCCATCAGTAAGGATCAACGTTCAAACCACAGAGCTGATGTTTGCCCAGGGTGGACCTGTCATGAAGCCGGCATCTGGTGCACAGCAGTCGCAGTTCTAAACAGCCTCAGCGCAGGAGCAGTAGTTGATGCAGCGGTGGTAGGAAACACAAGGGCTGTTGGTTTCATGCTCAAGGCAGCGTGTGCAGTTGTGGGAGGTTTCCCTTCTCCTGGCTGGTCTAAGAGTCATAGTATCATAGAATGTCCTGAGTTTGAAGGGACCCACAAAGGTCATCGAGTCCAACTCCTGTCCCTGCATAGGACAACGCCGACATTCACACCAAGTCAATGAATGTCTCCGCCTCTCAGATCTCCACTTTCAGTAATGTTGTGTCTGTCCCTCGTGTGGTCAGGCACTAACCTGGGGTACAAGAAGCCCCCAGAAGTCCAGTAGGAGCCCCGCTCGATGTTGCCTTCGAGACGATAATCTGGAATGCTCCACCTGGGCAACTTGCAGGTGACTGGATGCTGCCCTAAAAATACTTTCCCTGCAGCCTTTCATCAGCCCTGCTTTAGGGACAACTATTACATTTGCTAAAAGCGTTTGTTACTCCCTGAACCTGCAGACATCGATTTTCCTGTGAAAATGCTATCTGTGTAACTGCTTTTATTATTTATGATGCTTGTCCATATATGTTCATGTATGTGCATGTGTGCATATTTGTCTCTGCTCCTCCACAAACTTATGGGCCTGAGACTTCCAGCTCAGCTCAATTATTTTTAGATTAAATTCCCTTTCTTCCCAAACAAGGCTGTTGGCTTTAACGAAGAGAGATCTGTAACGTGTTTGCACATGAGGTGTTGATCTTCAGCCTGTGTTTTGACGAGGTTTCCCTAACCTTCATTCTAGCACATCCTCTGGAAGGAATAGCTTGTTCCAAGGCAGCGGGCTCGGAGTCAATACATCACACACTCATTCTTTCAAGGCCATCTCGCTGGCCTCTAATGCTCTGCAAAATGTTTCACTCTCTGCTGTTTTATAAACTTTATGTGCGAGCTTGCCATTTTTCAGCTCTCACCTGGAGTTCCCAGTGCCTGGAGCCATCCCATCCTCCCTGGCGCATGAGCTTCCAGAACCCTGCAGCAAAAACCACAGGCGTTTCCAGTGGGTCCAGTCCATCTGCTGCATTAAAAAAACCCTAAGCACCTGCTTAAATCACCATCCTCACCGAGGCAGAGAGAGATGTCCAACCTTCTTTGGGATTAGCCAGTGATAGCTGGAAGCCGCTCTGCTCTTACTCATTGAATAGCCATAATTACTGCATCTCGTTCCACCCACAAGTTCTGTACCATGTTTTTTTATGACTCCACCAGGCCATCTGTCTTGGGGATGGAGACCACGCTCACTCCTGTTGGATTTTTCTCCTTTTCAATTCCCAAGTCAGCTCTAGTTCAGTGAGTAGATTTATTACCACTCCTCCGTGCTCCCTGGCTCTGTGCCACAACAGGGACAAGAGGAGTTCAGGCAATATTCTAAAGACAAGGAAACATGGTCCGCTGCTGACAGCCATCAGCATCATGCGTTCTAGCTCACAGTTGTGGTCCGTGATGAGGTGGGAAGGGGGTCAGCATCCCAGCGACAGGACTGCTGCAGCTGCCAGTGATGCTCCTCGAAGCTGCACAGGGGGGTTGGTTTTACAGATGTTGATCAGAACTAAATCTCTGCTCCCCGCCCTTGTGAGACTCTCAGGGAGTTGTCACAGCTCTGTCAAAATATGAGGAGAAAGGCTTCAAACTCCCCCTTCTCCCCCGAGGATGATGTGGCAGTATTTTGTGTGTGAGAGAGGTGAAGCTGAAACTCAGCTGAGAGCTGAGGAGAGGAGGGGCAGCTCCCACCTGGCGCTGAGCTGTGCGCCCTGCTGGGTCCGCAGAGCTGCCTGGAACCACGGCAGCAGCGACGGCAATGAGAGACGTGGTCCCCAGGTACACCATCACAGACACAGAGCAGCAACCTGGTCCCCATCCTTAGCTCTGGAGGGACAGCGGGAAGCTCTCAGCACTGGTGAGGGATGGAGCCTCGTAGAGAAAACCAGAGAGCGAGGGGAGCTTCATCTTCATTTGGATGAGGGGGCGATGGTCCAATTTTGCAAAATCCATGCTTCTACCATAGCATGGGAAACCAGCCTGTGCAGGCAGAGCAGGTCGGGGGACTCAGCCGTCGTAGCAGGTTTCATGAAGGTGAATCATGAGGTCTGGCTGTTTTGCTTCTTTGGCTGGTGGAGCCCATCTTGATTCAAGATGCTGAGGACATTATTGATCTAAACAAGTTGTCAGTAAAGGAAAAGTTGTAATTGCTGCTGTAGTTGCATTGTAACACACCAGCCCCGAAGGGAAATTAAAGTTTGTAGCTAATAGGGTTGTATGATCCTTCAACCTTTGATGTATTGAATCGCGAGCAGCCCGTGGAATACTGATTTGATGCACAAAGGATCATTTTTAACAGCAGCTATACCTCCAGTTTCCTCTGATCCAATTCTCCTTTCGATCCCACCATGCGGCATGTGCAGTGGGGGATGCGACAGTGGTAAGGGAATGGCTCGTGGTGCTCTGGGTGGCATCGGTCCATTGAGCCGGCATCCTCCCACCTCTGCCCTTGGCTCTCTTGCTTCAACTCCCCTTTTTTTGGGAGCCCCTGAGTGTTGCTGTTTGAATCAAACAAGCAGGAATGACGTCCAGCATAAGGCAGTATTGCTTGTGTGTGTGTGTGTGCTGTGAGAATCAGCCAGAAATGGCTCTTTTTCGCAGGGCTCCTTGCACGAAGGACTTTCTTAGCTTTAGACTATAATAATTTTTCCAGTGCCTTGGGGGAGACAGCATCAACGGGCTGCAGAGCTGATAAACAAGGGGGAAATACAGCCATGGTGTCGAAGAGCAAAAGCGTGCAGGAGGAGCGGCGCTAAGTATTTTCCAGCGGGCAGGGGAAAGGGGTACCTCTGGCTGCAGTGTTTGCAGGCATCCACGTGCACGGGGCAGTCTGTGCACACGTGCCCTCACACTTACACCCGTTATCTGCTCTCGCTCTGCTCTGCAGCTGCCGGCAGCCCCAGCGATGCAGCCACAATGCGCGCAGGCTGGCGAGGTTCCAGCTCCAGGCTATGTGGGAAAGAGCTGATGCTGTGACTCCTCTTAATTCACGCTGGAGCTGGTGCTGCCACATCCATTCAGATAATATTAATATTGCAGCAGGAACATCAGTTTCCTGAATTGAGATTTCAGTGAGGGTATCTCATTGTCCCACTTGGCCATAATCTCCTTAAAGAAGTAGCTCCTGAGGTTTCTAAGCACAACTGTCTGTTCCCTCATTAATCACCTGCAATTATAAAGCAGGAATCCACTAAACAGTTGCTCCCCAAAGGTCACAAATTAAGGAAGTTAATAGTCCTCAGGTTTTGGTTTGGGGAGCCAGCGATGGTGAGGTGCATTGGTCCGGGGATGCGAGCCTGCAGTTGGGTTGTGCATGTCCCAGATCAAGAGAGCACGTTCTAGAGCAGAGGAGCAGGGCTCCCCCCAAAACTCCCTGCAGCCCTGCAGCCCCTCACACCAGCTCTCGTGAGACCTCTGCTTCCCCAGTCACCACCTGCTCCAGCAGCCAGCCCAAGCAATGCATCTTCCCCTGCCTTCACAAAGACACTTTAATTCTGTGTTATGGCGACAATTTCTCTAATGACTTCAGTTAATCAGTGCTTTACAGCCACTGCAGAACCTGCAGAAAGAGCAGCCCATGAGGATGTGCCACCATCCCTGCTCACTGTGGTGGCAGAGGGGACCCCATTCCACTGCCACCGCTGTGCCCCCACCATGGCAAAGGGGATCCCTGCTCCTCTGCTACCCTGCCACCATCGTGCCCCCACCATGGCAGATGGACCCCCTTTCCACCACTGCTGTGCCCCCACCATGGCAGGGGGATCCCCTCTTTATTGCCACCCAGCAGGTCAGGACACACCCCAGCTCCTAAATCCCTGCTGAGGACAGCAGGCAATTTAGACCTGAGTGCAGCAACTAATTAAATCAATATGAGATAATGAACAGCAATTAGAGGTCCAGCTAGGCACATCTTCTCTTGTAAATACTGTTTCTCTCCCAACGGGAAGCTCTTTTTTAATAATCTGTTTGTGTTTCATTTCCAGGAGCCGTGATTCCCCAAAGAAGCAATTTGGGAAAGTGATTTGTTTGTCTGTATAATTGCCAAAGCACTTAGTTAGACTTGTTTGTTTTTCTTAGCTCCTGCTACTCCCACAAAGAAACAATGCAGGTATTGCTGGCATTGTTTTCACTTCTCTCTGATTTTTTCTACATTGTAGGGTTGAGGCGGGATGTTTCTCCACTCCTGTTTCCTCTGGAGCTGGTTCCTGTGTGGATGTGAGAACATACTGGACCCCATCTCCTTCACTGGGGGCTTGGCGGGTTACAGACCAAGGCAAAGCCGACTCACTGTGGACAATGATGAGCAAGAAGCTAAACCCTGCACCCAAGCGAGTGCAGGTGCCAATGATTCCAGAGAAAAGGAAGGAGGAAAAATCTTTTCCTTCTATAGCTCCTAGAATCTTAGAATCACAGAATGCCCTGAGTTGGAAGGGACCCACAAAGCTCATCGAGTCCAACTCCTGTCCCTGCACAGCACAACCCAAACATTCACACCATGGGGCTGAGGGTGTTGGCCAAATGCTGCTGGGATATTGTCAGCCTTGGAGCAATGACTGTTTACCTGTTCCAGTGCTCCACCACTCTCTGGAGAAGAACCTTTGCCTAATGTCCAACCTGACTCTTCCAAGCATCTTCCTGTCATTCCCTTGGGTCCAGAGAGAAGAGCTCAGTGACTGCTCCTCCTCCTCCCCTTGTGACTGAAGTGTTTCCCAGCACCTCGTGCACTGCCTGTCCTTGAGCCATGGTTCTGCCTTGTCTGCTTTCCTCCCTGCTGGGATCAGCACAGCACACACTGTGCCAGGCTCAGCACAGCATTCTAGGAGCATTAGGGCACTTCCAGCACTGCTTTCTCCTGCACTTCCCGCAGCCCCAAACTGCTGCTTTCTCTTCAGTCCCTGCTCAGTGTGTACAAGTTTTCCACGAGCTGCCCATGCCCAGGGATTTTTCTTGACTCCCTTCTGGCTCTCAGGAGGTTCACAAGCAGTTCAGATTATTCCCCAGGGTTAAGGAAGCAGCAGGAGCCCCAGGAACCTTTCCTGTCCCCTCTTGGTCTGTCAGACCACCAAGAAGCAAACCTCACCTTGATTTTTTCACAGCCTAAGGGTTTTGTACTGACCAGGTGCTGCTTTTCTGCCATAATGGCTCCTGCGACTTGCCATGTGAATGCTTACCGCCGTTCAGTCATATTAAATTGCAATAACCTTTCAAATTAAACCATGCACCTTGTTTATTAGCAGTTAAATGCTTCCCTGAGCCTCTGAGCTACAGCACGACATAGGACGCTTGGTATACGATCCCATAATTGGATCTCTATTACTTGTTTAGTTTGCAGCCAATTAGATAGCAAACAGGTTATGGGCCGTGTACGTGTTAAATATGACTTTCAGCATTTCCTGCAGGGATTAGTTATTATTTAATTCAGCTGCAGTACACGCTCCATGCTTCGTCAGGCGATGGGGGCCCTGGCAGTCCCCGTGTTCCGTCTGTCCGGGTCGCTGAAATTAGTGGGAGGAGGAAGAGGATGGGGATGGTGAGGAGGTGGTGTCCTCATGTGCTGGGCGTTAACCAGGTCGAGGTGATCGTGGGTCCTGAGCGAGGAGGGGTGGGCAACCATCACCCTGAAACAAAACCATTAAGTGCCTGTTGTAGCCTCCCAGGGTAACACGGAGCCCCACGGGGCCGGGGACTGGGAAAGGAGAGGCTGCGGAGCCCCACGCAGGGCTGCACACCTGCAGAAGGGGAAATGTTCTGCGTTGCCAAAAATCACAGTGTGTGTTTTTCTTCTCTGTCTCTCTACTGCCGAGCTGACTCCTTCAGGGCAAGTATTTGTACTGTCGCTCTGTTTAACATCTCAGAACCCAAAGCAGCACAGTGTTTTCCTTGCAGCTTTGAAAAGAGACAGGCATATTTTGACAAACCGAGATTATCTGAAATCATCTCTCTTCAAGTGAGCGGATGCTATATAGAACTTAATTATAAATTAATTAATAGCAGTAAATTTACAACCCAAGCTACAGGGAGAAAGAGGTAGGAAAGATGATTTGAAAGCGAAGGAGGTACTCATGGAACATGCAAAGCCAAAATAAAAGTCACTCTCCCAAAAAAACCTCCAACAGTGCCTGGAGCCGTGGGTGCTACCAGTGATGCCCTGTGTTGTGGTGTCCAGATCCATGGGTGCTATCCCTTCTCCAGCTTTCATGGAGCCCCTTTCTCTACTGGAAGTTGCTCTAAGGTCTCCCTGGAGCCTTCTCTTTTCCAGGCTGAACAACCTCAACTCTCCCAGCCTGCCCTTGTACGGGAGGTACTCCAGCCCTTGGATCATGTCCATGCCCTCCCCTGAACTTGCTCCAACAGCTCCATGTCCTTCCTGTGCTGAGGACTCAGAACTGGACACAAGACTCCAAGTGGGGTCTCACGAGAGCAGCGTAGAATCCCCTCCTTTGCCTGCTGGTCCCACTGCTTTGGATGCAGCCCAGGACATGGTTGGCTTTCTGGGCTGTGAGCGCACATTGCTGGCTCATGTGGAGCTTCTGACCCCATAGCACATGAAATTCTTCTCTCCAGGGCTGTTCCCTACACCTTCTCCACCCAGTCTGAATTTGTGCTTAGGACTGCCCTGACCCAGGTGTAGGACTTCACACTTGATACCCGCCTCTCAAGTTTGTCCAGATCCCTCTGGATGGCATCGTGTTGGCCGCTGGAGGAGCAAGTGATTATTTTACTTAATCGGGTATCATCCTGGTGAGATGGGCATTACTTGTCCCCACCAGGCACAGGCGTATATCTCTCTGGCTCCATTGCTGCTGGAAGACAACACCCACACATCACATGCTGACTGCACTGCTGACCCTGCCAGGGCTGCCGTGGGTGCTTGCAGAGGGGTTTAAGGTTTGCAGAGGATTGCAAACTGCTCGGTGCGGTGAGGTGCAGAGCCAGGGCAGGCAATGCCACCACTCCTCGCGTCTCACGGCTACGGACAATGGGTAGGAGCAGCTCCAGCACCCACCAGCTCCAGACTTTAACACTGAGAGGGGGAACTGTGATGCAAAATGCCATCTGTGATTGCAGCGACAGAGGGGTCTGCCTTCAGGTCTGTCCCCAGCAAACAAGGAATGAATCCTGATCAGTGGCTGCTACCCACGTATTTTAAAAGCAGTTGCTTTCTTGTCAAAACTTTCACAGTAGCTGTGTGGCAACGACTTTTACTTTTGCTTACAAAACAGCGCTGGGATTTCTCCAGGGAGGCAATGGATTCTGAATTTGTAAAGCTGCTTTCACCAGCACTCAAGCCTAAAAGAGGAGTTGAGATAAACATTTGCATTTTTATTCTGCTGCTGCCATTCTCTAATGGATCTTCACAAGCAAAGGGACGGCCCTGTTTGTGTGCTTTAGGTGTCTCCTGATGGCGTGAACCTCAATCACCTAGAAAATACAGGATTTTGAGCCATCTTCGAACACAGAAGCATAGAATCATCATAGAATCACAGAATCATTTGGTTGGATAAGATCTTTGAGATCATCAAGTCCAACCGTACCTGTCCACTGCTAAACCAGATCCCCGAGCACGTCTTCTCTTAAGCCCCTCCAGGGATAGGGACTCCACCACCTCCCTGAGTGCCCGAGAACTCTTTCAGTGAAGAAATTTTTCCTAATATCTAATATGAACCTCCCCTGGCACAACTTGAGGACATAATTAAAGCATTTAACTTCATGTGGGTCTGAGCTGATCAGACGCTTTCCTTCCTGCACACAGAGCAGCCACATCCCTCTTGGTCCTGACGCTTCCCTCATGCAACCCCAAAATTCACCTCCTAGTGCATCTCTCAAAAACATTACCTGGGCAGTGTTTGGTCATTTTCATTATACGAAAATGAAAAGACAACAGAAATAATTATCATAGAATGGTTTGGGTTGGAATGGACCTCAAAACCCATCCAGTTCCAACCCACTGCAATGGGCAGGGACACCTCCCGCTGGATCAGTCATCTCCACACTTGGGCTGTTGGTGTTTTGGACTTGTTCCTGGTGGACTGAGCCATCTCCCAGGAGCAGGGATGGGGTGATGGTGCCTATTGGGTCCCTGGCCCCATGCTGCTCCAACACCCATGGGGATAGCTGGGCTGTGGGACTCCATCTCTGACCGCAGTTGTAAGGGCTGATGGTGGAGCCTTGGCCCCGGTGGATAACATGAGCTTGGGGGAGCATTTAGAGAAACCAACAAATCCTTCTCACACCAGATGTTTTCTGCAAAAGCACTTTTACATGCACATCAAAACATCCCGCAGGGACTTTCTCATCTTGATGAATTTTTCAATTAAATAATCCAAGATCAAAACGGATCCGTTTGGACTTCCTTGGCTCTCTTAAACATTTCAAAGATTGTAATGGATTATGGTATATTTCTTTTTTTTTCTTATATTTTATTATAATATTTTAACAGCTGTCAGATCATGTCATTCTAATAAGGTTGTTTCAGTGTTTACGAACTGGAACGTTTCTTCAGAATTTCCATTCCAGGAAATACAGAAATATTGGTCTCTGCAATCCCACTCCAGGGGAGATAAAAAAGAGTTCAAATACCCAATCCCATCCTGGGAAGGTGTCTTGTTTTCCAAATGACACCCCATGATTTACTGAACATCGCAGGTATCGTGAATCGAGGGTTTGCTGTGCTGGATCCCATCCCACCACGGAGGACAAATTCCACTACTTTAAGTGCTGGCTTTTGCATATGGGACATGGCAACCCTGGATGAACACACAGCCTGGGGCTGGAGAGCAGAGGAAAGGGAGCTGGGGGTTCTGGTTGATGGCATGTTGACCAGCAGTGCCGTGGTAGCCAAGAGGGCAACCATGTCCTGGGGTGCATCCAGCACAGCATGGCCAGCAGGGAGAGAGAGGGGATTGTCCTGCTCTGAGTGGCACTGGAGTGGCCTCACCTCGAGCACTGGATGCAGTTCTGGGTGCCACAGGATAAAAAGGATCTAAAGCTACTGGGGAGCATCCAGAGGAGGGCAGAAAGCTGGTGAAGGGTCTAGAGGGGAAGCTGTGTGAGGAGCAGCTGAAGTGACTTGGTCTGTTCATTCTGGAGAGAATCTGAGTGGAGACCTCACTGTGGTTTCCAGCTCCCTCACAATGGAGGAGGAGCAGGTGCTGAGCTCTTCTCTCTGGTGAGCAATGACACGACCCTCGGGAATGGCAGAAAAATGTGCCAGGGGAGGGTTGGATTGACATTAGGCAAAGGTTCTTCCCCCAGAGGGTGGTGGAGCATTTGAACAGCTCCCAGGGAAGTAGTCATGGCTCAAAGGCTGACAATATTCCAGAAGCATTTGACCAACACCCTCAGCCCCATGACGTGAACATTGGGGTTGTCCTGTGCAGGGACAGGAGTTGGACTCAATGATCCTTGTGGGTCCCTTCAACTCAGGACAGGCCCTGAATTCAATGCCCTGAAAAACCCTTCCCCTAATTAAGTCCTCCATAAGCACATCTTTTAAGTTGTATTATCTACTCCTAAATGCGAAGAAAAAAGAAATCTCTTTTCCAGAAAGTCATTTTGTTCTCAACTCTTCACCTTTTCGGGAAAGAATGGCTGAGTTTTGTCAACTTTTTAAAATTCTGGTAAATCTTTTTTATTTTTTTGGATACAGAACATCATAAATTATCTGTCACTGTTCTTTAAAGGTTACTGAATGTGTAAAATAATGTTTGCCCGATTCAGGAGTGCAGTAGTTTATGCAATTATGAAATAACACATCAAAAAAAGCCATCCTTTCCCTCGCTACTTGCATAATTCATCACTCATCCTGTTTTCATGGGCGAGACCTCTCCTATCGTGCAGGCAACAAAAAAAATTAAGTTTACATTCTCTTCTGTAATTAAAAATTTAAAAGTTTAAAAGAAGAGAGTTTGTAAACTGTAAAGCCATTAAAAATCTGGAGACACGGTGTTAAAAAATACAAACTCCAGTGACAGAGAGAAGACACAATTTTCTGGTTCCACTCCCGGGAGCGGGTAAGGCTGTGGGAAGGAGCTGCAATGCAGAGAGCAAAGCACCGAGCTCTGGGGTGACCAAGGAGGCAGAGCTGGGGGTAGCCGGGGATAGGGACACACGAGCCTGGGAGGAACACGCGGGTGTCAGGATGATCTCTTATCTGTGTATATGTCCATGTATTTATATACATATAGGTAATTATGGATGCATATTGGACGATGGTTTTTTATCCAATGCATATAAATATGCATGTATGTGTGTATATTTTTTATAAACATGGAATTGGATGATCTTTAAGGTCCCTTCCATCCCCGAGTATTCTATGATTCTATATAGGCATACTCACATTATAATAGAATCATAGAATGGTTTGGGTTAGAAGGGACCTTGAAGCCCGTCCAGTTCCAACCTCGGCACACCTCTGGCATGGGGGAATGCAGAGATGGATCAGCTGCTGGTTCACTCACCTGCCAGGGCATCCCAGGGGTGGAGCACAGGGCAAGGAGCAGGGGAGATGCTTGGGAGCATTTTGTGATTGCTGATGAGAAAAACCATTGAGACAAACCTCACAGAGCAAATACAGGTAGTAACCAATGCTCATAATATATTATACGGGAAAACATACCCATAAGTCAGGCTGAAATATCATAAGCCCAGAACTGAGGAGGCTGAATTGCTCCAGTTACTCCTGCTGTGCCTTGTGGAAAGAAATCACCCCTCACCCCCAGCTCTGTCACCCCGAAGGGTCTCCCCTTGGCCCCCAGGCTGGGCATTCTGTGCTCCCAATGATGCTGAGAGGCAAAACCAGCGTTAGGGGAATCAACAAGGCTGCCTTGGAAGAGGCCAAGTCAGAAACAGCGAGCCCTGTTGCCTAATGGGACTTATCAATTATTATCTCAGACCATATTTCTTTGAGGGGTGATTGTTTCACAGAGCCTGACATCTCATATAGCTTTAAATTACTCACAACCGGGACGCCTTACAAGATAGCAGTAAAATCAGGAGAGGATTGGGCAATGTAATTATAGTATGGAAATGATGTTGATCGCTCAAGCAGGGAACAGACCTTGAATCGAAGCCCCCCTCCCTGCTCCCCCCCTTTCTCCACGCTGCCGCCCAGCACCTGCGGAGCCCGGAGAGCCGGCAGCAGCCACAGCTCCTCGTTAGGGCTCTGCAAACGAGGATGTGCTGATGGTGGGCACCAGAGGAATGAGCAGGGGGTGTGTGTGGGGCTGGAGTGTGGAGGGGCCAGAGCAGGATGTGACCCATCAGCCAGAGACTCAAGCAAAAGGAACATGGGCCACAATGCCCAGGTGCTGGGCTCTCAGATATGTGAGTGCAACTCACCCTTAGGCTGAGGCTCAGCAAAGCACAGCGTCTGGCCCTGTCTTGCAAAACACACCAAGATACTGCTCTGCTTTCACCAAGGTGCAGTTGCCTTTGGAAACCGGTTGAGGAAGACGATGGGTTTTTATCCAAACAAAAGAAATTTCTAGAAAAAAAAAATCAGCTGGACATTTTCATATTCCAAGTCCGGGACAAATTTTAAATGAGTTAAAAGGTGCTATCATGGATATTTTCGACAGGTACAGCTCCCCCTGTTCCCTGGGCAGAGCTGACACCTCCCAGAACGATATTGACAATTCTGGGGGCTGTATGGAAGCAAACGAGATCAAGATGAAATGGCCAGAAAGTAGTCCCAGGGGAGTGCCCATGAGCTGGGAGTCAGCAGAAGAGAAGAGGCAGCTGGGATTTCCCCCTCACCATTTGTGGGACTGGGAGCTGCTGTTGTGGTTGCGATATGTTGGATGAGGCGCATACACAGGTGGGAAGTACTGCACTGTGCCAGGACAGCATCTGACCCACCTTGGTTCTGGTGGGGCAACAGTCTGGGACGCAGAAGGGAATCATAGAATCATGGAATGGTTTGGGTTGGAAGGGACCTTAAAGCCCATCCAGGTCCACACCCTCTCTGCCATAAGCAGGGACACCTCTCACTGGATCAGGGGCTCCAACGCCATCCAACCTGGCCTTAAACACCTCCAGGGATGGAGCAGCCACCACTGCTCTGGGCAACCTGGGCCAGGGCCTCCCCACCCTCACAGTGAAGAATTTCCTCCTAATGTCCAGTCTAAATCTTCCCTTCTCCAATTTAAAGCCATTCATCCTCATCCTGTCACTTCATGCCTTTGTAAAAAGCCTCTCCTCAGCTTTCCTGGAGTCCCTCTCAGTACTGGAAGCCGCTCTAAGGTCTCCCCACAGCCTTTTCTCCAGGCTGAACAACCCCGAACTTCTCAGCCCATCCTCATATGAGAGGTGCTCATATGGGAGAGATCACCAAGTCGAGGATGAAGGAACTTTAGAAAGGAAGACAGTTGCAGATTATGGATGTTGGTGCCTCTTTTCATTCCCTTTCAAGGATTACTGCTCCCCCACGCTTCCCTTGTGATAGCCTCATGGTTTATGGCTGCTCGTCATAAGTGCCTTCACCTGAGACAGCACTCCCAATTACCATTCACCTTCTTTGGAGGCAGAGTGAGCTCCAAAAAAAGGAAATTTCACGTACCTGTCAGGAAATCGCAGGTAGAGACGGAAAAAACCCTCTTAGCATTCTGCCCACATGGTACCGGTCTCCTTGCGCCTCCCCAGGAGCGATTCCCAGTCTGAGCCTGTGCTGCAGGGAGCGCCCTGCTGGTGCTGGTACCTGGGACCAGTATCAGTATTTTCCAGGATGCTGCTGGGAACGAGGGGATGATATGAGCCTGGTTGGATATTTTCCTGGTGACAACCAGCAAGTCTGCAGGAAAGAAAATGAATGTCCCCAAGGACAGTCACACAGTGGCGCCTTCGCCTTCAAAGGCAGAGCCCTGGTGGGAGGGCTGGGGCAAGGAGCAGTAGCCTATGGGCACAGATGACAGGGATATCAATTTGATGTTTTTAAATGCTGGAGCAAGAATGCTGTTTCCAGAAGAGCTGAACAGGAAAGGTAGAAATCATGACTTGCCTTTTTAATTTTTTTATTTTTTTTTAATTAAAAAGCCCTGCTTTCTCCAACTCCTTAAAAGTTGATGCTCTGTCAGGCTTAACAAGCCGCTGTCAATCCATTCCCAGCCCTGCCTGGTACAGCAGAGGCAGCCAGGAGCCCAGGCACATACAGACTCGGTCATGCCAGCTCCCCCGCCAGCCCCAAACCAAGCTCCAGATGCCGAGGGGGTACCGAATGCATGCAGCTGCCTCTCCCTCCAGCATCCCTCCCCTGGGAGCAAAGCCTGGGGGCTGCTGGATCAGCAGAGGGGCTGGGATAAGCTGCCACTGGCTGTGCAGTTCCTCCAGCCTGTGCACAGCATCGTCTGCTCTCAGCTGTGTGTCTGCAGGGGCAAATATCCAGACCCTCCGGCTCCATCCGCCTCTGGGTGAGCCCAGCAGCAGGACCCCTGACCCCTGCCTGGGGCTCTCGCCCCTCCTCAGACCACAGGTTTGGCTGAGGTACCACCCTTTCTCTGCAAGTGCTGAAATGATGCCAGGTAATCAGGTTAATTAATATGCTCCTCCAAGCCCAGAGGCACTGGAGGAGATGGGGATCTTACAGCCTGTCCCCACCGGCTGTAAGATGTGCGCCCAGGAGCAGGTATTGTCCAAAGGTTACACAGCCCAGATGTGCTTCGGGCCATGCCAGCAGACAATAAATCACTGTTTATTAAAAGCCTTTTAAGGCTGCCTGCAGAATAAGAGGAGGTTTGTGGCTCTCCCCCAGCTTCTCCCTCCTCCAGTTCATGCTCAGCACCAGGAACCAAGCCATCGGTGCTGACAAATCGCCGTTCCCAGCTCACAGTCGCAGAAGCACATAAAAAGCAGAGAAATGCTGGGCCAGGCTGAAGGGAAGACTGTAGCCAAAGAGGCAGTTGAGAAATATGGTCAGCAAAGCAGGAAAGAGGCAATAACGCCGATGGGCCTCACACGCCAGCCATGGAGAAGCCCCGCTCTTGAAACGCATCCAAAACAAGCATCCCATTTGGTCTAAAATGATGTCACTGCTGATCATTAGCGTGGTAATTACAGTGAAAGCCTTTTAGAATTGTATCCTCTGAAGGGTCATTAATGCAACCCAACCGCACCAGTAAATGTCTCATTAGTCTTATTTCAGACTTATGTATTTTTCAGAGCTACAGAATCCTAATAGTCTTTCCCCTCCAATAACATTAATATCTGCTCCCTGTTCCAGCCTTGCTGACAATGGGCCCTTCTCCTTCAGCTTCCCTCCACTCTGCTCGGGAACAAGCATTTCCAGATGAAGAAGGGCACTGAGAGCCACTATTTGAGAGTTCAAGGGATGGATCCTGGTCCCTGCTCACTGCAGAGGCTCAAGAAGCTGCTCCAGCTCCCGATTCACAGCAAATCTCGTCTGGATAGGAATCTGGGTGAGGGGGTAAAGCTAAAAACATGGGCACAGGATCAGTCACTTGGTGAAACACTGGAACATGTTGCCCAGGGAGGTGGTGGAGATTCCATCCCTGGAGACGTTCAAGGTCCGGTTGGATGGGGCTCTGAGCATCTTGATTGAGTTAAAGATGTCCCTGCAGAGGGGTTGGACTATACCACCTGTAAAGGTCCCTTCCAACCCAAAGCATTCTATGATTCTATGACCTTAAGAGCTTCTGGAGTCTAATGTCAACAGCCAATGGTATGCAAGATCCCTGCGTGGATCTGCAGGGGAAGGTGGCTCAGATGCTGCTCTGTGTTTCCATGGATCTTATTTTGGGGGAAAGGGAGAACATAAGCTGTATGTGCAGACTTATAGCTGTTCAGGAGCATAAGACCACTGGGAGGAGATCAGAAATCAAAACTTTGTTGACAAATCGGAGGCCTGGCCTGAAAGAAAGCAGAGTAAAATTCAGCAGAGACAACTGCAAGTCGTGCAGCTCAGTAGGAATACCCAGCTGCACAAACACGGTGAGGCAGGCAGACACTGCCAAGAAGGGGACAGGCATTAGAAAGCAAACCTCCTGCCGCCACGTCAGCAAATGTGCTGCCTGCAAGGCACGAAAAGAGACTTCTTCACCTTTGGCACAAACCGGACCTCACTTAGATGGGACATGTGGCTTTAGCACAATAATATAAAACATTACAGAGACTAAGGAGTGGTTTGGGTCAGGGTTAGACTCAGGTGGTGGTTCTGTCATGTCTGGATGTCCAGAAGAGACTACGGAGAGTGGAGAGAGAGTGGGGAGGAAGCTACTCCCCAGCAAACTAAAGACAAAGAGTGGTGCCACTTGCAGTGCACAGAGCCTGAGATGCTCCAAGACCGCTGTTAGCATCCCAGCAGAGACAGCAAGGGGTAGGTGTCCAGGAAAGCACCGTCTGATCGGCTGCCCTTGGCTCCTGGCACAAGAAGGATGCCCTGGGTGGGAGCTCTACAAAAGAAAGCCTAGAAAATCTGCTTGGCTTCATCCTCAAACATTGCGAGCAGGATCTTCTCCCCGGGATGTGTCTTGGTCCCACACCCCCTCCCAGCGCGTCATGTGTAGCTGTTCCTCATGCAGCCAACTCCTTTAATCAGAGAAGAAAAACCCTCAGAACACAAGAATCAAATCCACCAGGAAAGGTGACAGATTCTGCTATTCTTCAAAGGGGCTCTTTAAATATTAAAAATAGCATTGTTGTTTTAGCAGCGTTAATTTAAATGATGCACACATGACACATTTAATCACCTGTGCGTGTTCCAGACACCACGCTTCTCCACAGTGACAGAAGCCAGGTAGGAGCCTTTCTTTTCTAGTTTGTCCTGTGACAGAAAAAAAAGGAGTCCATCCACTGCACAGAGGAGAAGGAAGTTTATTCCCAGCCTGCATATGCACAAGGTGCAGTGAGACGCGACCGGCCAACAGCCTATGGTGTGGAGCCACAGAACCCAAGAGCATCCCTTTCCTTTCCAAAGCTGAGCTTCCAGGCCAGCTTGTCTAAAAACTTGTTCCCTTAAGACGAGGCTTAAGTAGGTCAAGCATAAGGAGTTGTCCAAATGCACACCCTGAACTCTTTCCTAGCTCTTCCTATAACCACTCGGCCCATGCTATATTTATGCTTTAATAGCTCCTTCCTTTGCTCTGCTGTTTTTGTGGCTTTAGTAGTTTGATGATCCATTTTGGCCCCTATTTTCGTGTCTTGCTGGTGGCTGAAAGGAAACCAATATATTCAAATACACCTGTGAGTTAGACTTATCTTGCAATAAGTTGGTTGCAACTATCGCTGAGGGTGTTGAAAGACTGGCCCAGGTTGCCCAGAGAGGTGGTAGATGCCCCATTCCTGGAAACATTAAAGGTCTGGTTGCATGGGACTCTGAACAACCTGATCTGGTTGATGTCCCTGCTCATTGCAAGGGACTTGGACTGGATGACCTTCATAGTCCCTTCCAATCCAAACCATTCTATGTTCAGCTTAATCTTTTCCCTCCAAATGCATTTCTGGACCAAGACAACAAGCATAACTCGAGTACTGTAAACTGAAACACAGGTGGGGAACTAGGTTGGTTACCATCATCATTTAGGAGGAGCTACTCGTGGAAGACTCTAGAAGGAGATACACAGTCTTCATCCACCACGTATGCCTTGCCGGCTCTTTCTTTTATGAACAGTGTTCTCTTGCTCACTGCTTTGTGGGACCAGGGAGGGTCCAGTTGCAGGTGTGGAGCTGCCCTCATGCCATCAACATTTATTTTTATTAGCCTCTGAAGAGATGAAGAGCCAACCATGATGCCTTGTTCTCCACCACCATTCATCCTAGTGACTGCACTGAGCACACTCTTCAGTTGGCTAGAAAATGCACACGCACACAAGAGAGCTTCGCTTTATTTTGAGGACCCAGCCAAGGGCGAGAGGGGGAAGTATATGACTGTAAAATGATGGAATTCATCTGCCACTTGACCTGCACTAAGGATAGATGACCTGTTTGCAAAGCACATCAGCTGAAAGCCTTCACTCTGATGCACCACCTGCAGCTGCAATGAATTGCAGGGAAAACCTGCACTGGGGGTTGTGCAATAGATGCAGGAATAGTCTGGCAGTTTCTGGCAATCAAGATACTTAACCCATGTGAAGTGAATCTGAATTGCATCTGAGATCTGGGCTGTAAGTGAGTCAAGTGAGTCAGGTTTGGGCTCATGTCAGTGTCCCAACATGAAGTTGTGTGTCTCGTTGTGGCTTACTTCTTTTGAAGCCCTCGCTCAAGAGCTTGGCGTAGCTGCAAACACTTTGCCTCTCAGTCCTGGCCGTTTGCCGGGCTCTGAGTCACAGGCTGCTGAAGGAATTGTTGTCATCAGCAAATTATTTTCTTGTATTAATTAATTCTGGTGAAATAAATCTACTGCAAATTGCTATCAGCCTAAAACTGGATATGCTGGGAGGTACCCTGGGGACAGTGCTCTCTGAGACAGTGTTTTTTGAATATGTTGCCAAAGGAAAAAAGGAGAAAGAAGTGAAGGATCTGGACTGGCTGTTTCTGTATTTTACCATGCCTGGACACAGAACAGTCAGGTCTCTCAGCTTGTCTGACCCATCTCTGCAGCCAAGGACTGGGGCTTCTGATGCAGGAGCTCAAAACCTTCTCCTGTGCCAGACTCCTGCTTGTTCTCCTTATCAGTCTGGTGTGGCCCTGGAGTAGCTCTAAGAGGCTCATAAAGATCCAGCTGCCTTTCAACTGAGATCACAAGTGACAAAGTGTGAGGGGAAGTTGTTCTTTGGATCCTTCAGAGAGGCAGAGCTGGTTCATTCTCAGTGCTCTGGGAAGGGGCTGTGCTGACAGCACAGCCTGAGCTCCTCTGCCAGCAGCGAGCGGGCAGCGTCCCCAAGCATTTTGGAGTCTGTGGGACCCAGCAGGGCAGGCCAGTGGAGAAGGGAAATTAGAACGTAAAGTAAACCCCTTCTACTTCCAGCTAGCTTAGTTAGAGCTGGTAATTAAAGGAGTGAAGGTGCATTCTGCTTTCTCCCAGCTTCTGCCTCTTCAAGGGAGGGAGGTTTGGATTATGCATTCTGGTGTGTAACAAGGTCCACTGGTTTGGAACAAGAAGTCTGCCAAAGTGCACTGCCTTGGAAGGGGGAGCTGCATAGGAGAGAGGTCTGGAGTCGCCTTGGTGCTGGTTCTGCAGGCACGAAGAATATTAACAGCATTCATTGGGAAAACTCAGCTCTCTCCAGCAGAGATGATGGAGAATGCAAACTCTGCTCCCCAGCTATTTCCTTGGGTCTGATTTCCCTTTCCCAGTTGCGTCTCCTGACTGCCGTGCCAGGAAGAAAGGTCTGAGCATGGCGGTTTGGTTCCTTGAGTCGCAAAACCACTGCTCAGAAGCTCATTGGGATGGTGCAAACTGCTTCCAGAAGTGCTGTCTCCTAATTGTATGGGCAAATAAGCACATTGCTGCATTGTCTCTGATGTCTACCTGACATCTCCAGGAATGCTGGCATGGGCAGAGAGCTTGAAACCCTGGGCTGAGTGCCCGAGCAGAGCCAGCAAAGCCCCTGCTTGTGTACAGTCTCCAGATTTGGCAACAAAAAGGAACAAAACCCTCTGGTCAGAACCATTTCTCCTTAATTCAAGGAAGGCTTTTTTGGACTGTGTGGAGAGACAAGCAGTGATGCCACGACCAGCAGATTTTGGAGGTCATAAACTCACGGCAACATCGCAGCGAAACACACTGAACAGCTCACTCTTTGCCAGGGGCTGCACACAATTTTAGCTCTGATGAAGCAAAGCACCCAGCAATTTCAGCTCAGCGGGGGCTTAGAGTTAAGCATATGCTTGAGGCTTTTATGAGTGACATGGAAAAGACATAGATTTATTGCAAAAATGCAAGTTCAATTCTGCAAAGGTGCCTGTGTTAAACAGGACCCATCCTGCACAGTCAAGGACACCAGGGACAGTTGGGGACAAATCCCTCACAAGCGCTCTTCGGACTCAGGATCTACTTTAGCTTTTTCTGTGTCTGTGCGTTTGGAATGGGACGAATAATGATCAGCAGTTGGGCTTGATTTTTCCTGTTTGTTTCTTAATAGTAGAATTTTCCCTCTGATTTCAGGACTGTTGTTTTTTGCAGGGTACTGAGATGTGTAGTTAAAAAGCCCGTGGCCTTTGTGTGCACACGGGCTGGGTGACCTCTCTGCTGCTCCGTGTGTAAGTGCTTGAAGGAGTGTTTGTGCAGAGCTGAGCAAACAGATGAAAGCATTTGTGTGTATAAAGCGTATTCAAACACAAATTCCGGTGTAACCATATTTGCGGTCTTTTACAATTTTCTTTGCACCTGTGTTCGAGTGCTGGGGCTCGACTGATTATGAAAACAGATACTGCATTCAAATAGCTCCATAGCCTGCGCTTGATTGTGAAATTCAGAATACACGATTTTTGGGGGCTTGGTTTAGTTGTGTGGGTTTGCAAGATGAAAGCAATGCCCAGAGCAACTATAACCAGCGCTTGGTGTCAGTTTTTGTGCATAAGCCATCTGTGTGGGCGAAGTATTAGAAGCACAGTTCTGAGTAGTACACATTCAGAAATGTGTATGAACGAGGTGTAATAAATATCTACTACTATGGAATTTGCTGCTAAGCATCATTCCCTCAGCTCTCCAGGTAACTGTCAACCATATCCTGGGCTACATCAAAAGTGTGACCAGCAGGATGAGGGAGGGGATTCTGCCCCTCTGCTCCACTCTTATGAGACCTCACCTGGAGTCCTGCGTTCATTTCTGGAGTCCTCAGCGCAGGAAGCTGTTGGAGTGAGCCCAGAGGAGGCCACAGAGTTCACGTGAGAGCTGGAGCACTTCCCTTACAAGAACAGGTTGAGAGAGTTGGGGTTGTTCAGTCTGGAGAAGAAAAGGCTCTGAGGAGACCTTAGAGCAGTTTCCAGTGCTGAAAGGGGCTCCAGGAAAGCTGGAGAGGGGCTCTTGATCAGGGAGTGCAGGGATAGGTTGAGGGGGAACCTTTTTTGAGCTGAAAGAGAGGAGATTGAGATGATTTTTGCCTTCAGATCACTCTCTCAATCTGCCAGAGCCTAAAATAGTTCTCATATTCATAGGCAAGCAATGGATGCAATTCACATTCATTATAGATGTGTCATTCACAGGCCATGCACCCATGGTGGCTTGTCCCTTCCTCTCACACTTCCATTTCTTCCTCCCTGACTCACAGAGAAAGGCAAGGTGCCTAATGACATGGATTGCTCCCATCTAACCTGCGACCCACGTCAACCCGTTTGTCTGCTGCCGCAGCTGAGCCCCGTGATACATTGGCGCATCACAGCCTCTGCGGAGATGGGAACGTCTGTGGCTGGGCACATCCATAAATACAGCCGTGCTGTCAGCAGGAGCTGAGGAGGGCCACCAGCCACGCTGAGCACCTTGAGTTTGGAACTGATGAGCCTCCAAGAAGCTGTGACTCGGGACTGGGAGGAGAGCAGGGCAGAGCTGGGTCTGCCCAGTATAAACCAGCACAGTTACTAGCCTTGAGCAGCTGTGGGAAAGCTGTAGCATGCGGTAGGATAGGTCTATGGAGGAAAGATAAGCAATTCACGAACAGCCCTGAGCTAAAAGCACCAGATGCTGTTTACTGTGCAAGGTCACATCTGTCCTTATGGAAAATTATTTCTACAGCTCTTACTTGAGAAAACTTATGGGAACTCCTGAAGTTCAGCCTGATTTGACCACAAGCTCCTCCTGAAGGTGCGTGACTTGTTACCGCCTGATAGCTCGGTGTCATCTCCCACTTTCCAGTTGGAAGCAGGAGCATCAACGTGGGAGCTCATTCCCCACCCCCAGAGCCACAGCAGCAACAAATCCCCACCCTGCAGAAAACACCCTCTCTCCCTCAAACCCAGCAAACCCAGAGGGTAAGGACATGGTCTTCTGGGAGTGCTTTCCAGTGACCACCCCTCCTAAAAGTCATCTTTCTCAGCTCCAGCAATTCCTTGAACCGCAGGCAGCATCCCAGCTGGGTGCTGGGCACCCAGGCAGAGCCCACCCACCTCCCCTTTGCTCAGACACCTTCCCTGCACAATGTGGTCCTTTTTATCCACAGACCATATGTATAGCTTTCCAGCGGTGAAAAAACCTGTGCAAACACCGACCCAGAGCAAGGAGCAAACCGCTCCATCCTATCCCCACGGCTGCCAAGCATCCCGTGGACCTGCAGCTCCCAGCTGCACATCCAAACCCTCTCCGACTGTTAATACTCCTCACATGCTTCCGTGTAAGCGATGGAGAAAAGTGTCAGGCTGGGGAAAAGACAGATCACGAGTATTTCTGGCCCTGACATTTTCCTCCAGATATCTGGATTTCCATATATTTGAAAACCTAATATAAACAACAGAGAGAAAATTTGCATTTCGGGCAGTGAGGAATGAAAAATGGAGGCGGCGTAATGTATTGCTGCTCGAGGAAGAGGAATGACAGTGGTAAAGTCGAGCACACACGACAGCACCCAATCGGCTTGTGGCAAACTCATTTCCTGGCAGAATATAGGGTTTCATCTGCTGGAACATTTAATAGGCATCAAAGAAAGATCACTTCCCTCCTCTCAGTGCAGATTGAGAGCCTTCGCTCTTGCTTTATTTTTGCCATTTTATTAAACCCTTTATATAGTTTTAATACAATATGTATGGTCCTCTTGAAAACAAATAAATTCTTAGGCGCTTCCCAGATTCTAAGGATTTCTAATGGTTATGTATGTTTTATTTATATTTTCAGAAAGGCATTAAATATGTGATCTGTAAAAATATGCAACAAAAAAAAAAATCAACTCTAATTTATTGCTCTGTGCAGAGCAACGTTACTTTATAGAGTTAATTTGCAGATCTGGGGAGCACCAGCCCAGAGAAGGGTCTGAGAACCTTCGCACTGCATCCAGGGTCACTGCCTTGACTGACAAGCCCCAAAGCTGCACCTCAGGGACTTTTAGTCTTCACTTAGCTTCATGCAGGGACTTGACCTGGACCATTCCCGGCTTGGTTGCAGAGAAAGAGCTGGGAGAAGCGGGATGCACACCGAGAACTGCACACAAACACACAGGATTGACAAACCCTCTCCTGGACTGCAAGTGCCTAGTGAGTCCCAGACCAGCACTGTGTGTTAAACTAGAGCTAAGTGCCTGCGTTCCTCACTCCAGTTTCCATGTCACGTGAAGAAATGGCAAACTCGTAGCCAGATAAATATGTCCCGGCCAGGCTGGAAGGCCTCCTCCCGTCCCACAGGAAGCCATATGTGGGAGCCCTGCTGGTATCAAGCTCTGATCGCATTCATTTCCACTACAGCTGACAGGCTTAGAGAATCATAGGATCATTAATGTTGGAAAAGCCGTCTAAGCTCATCCAGTGAATCGTCAGCCCAACCCCACCGTACCTGTTAAACCATGTCCCAAAGTGCCACTTCTACATATTTTCTGAACCCCTCTGGGAATGGAGATTCCCACCCCTGCCCTGGGAAGCCTCTACCAGAGCTTCACCACTCTGTCAGTGAAGAAGTTTTTCCTATTATCCAATCTAAATCTCCCCTGGCACAACTTGAGGGAATGTGATGGCCACCACCGCACACGTGCCAGGGGATCCAGTAAACTGAAGTTCTTAAAAGTGCTTTCAGCACTGTAAGGTGCAAAGGAGACTCATGTGTTAGGCGAGCTGAGTGGTGGAGCACCCTGGGCTGACTCTAACCAGGCTTTTCTGTACCCTTTTGAATTCCATTTCACAGTATCCCTCGGCTTCCCAAATTCAGCCAGCCTCTGTGAGGCATGGGGTGGGAGGAGGAGGAGAGAGCACAGGATGATTTTTGCTGACAGTGTTCAGTAAAGCTGGAAGGAAAGTGTCTGGTGAGCTTTAGTTATGGCTTGAAGCTGACTTTTGCTCTGAGGTTCCCTTATTTAGGGACCAGAAAAATGCCTCAGAATGTTTTCAGAGGTTCATCAATTCCAATCAGGTTCAGTCTGGGGACACAACCTCTCCAGCGCAGGCATATCCTTGGCAGGCATCTCCTACCCCCTAAATAAACAGGCGCACAAACACACAGGCATTGGCTGTGCCTCGGTGAATGATGCCTGTGCTGTTGCAGAGGCCAACTCGCTGCGGAAGAACATGTCCCCTTGCCCACGGACCTGCCTGGTGTGGTGCAGGGCTCTGCAGAGGAGTGGTGGGTGCCCTGCTCTGTCATTAGCACCATGCTCCTTTGTTCTACCTCCTCACTTCTTGGTCCTCCTCAATCTGAAGCCCAAATTCTCTTTGTGGTGTTACATCTATCCTGCAGCACCCAGCTACAACAGCACAAAAGGGATCCTGGTTTGGTGTGGGCAATGATCAGAGATGATTCAGAGCATTCAGAACAGACACCTCATCATAGAAATAAATCCATAGTTAAGAGTTATATGGACAAGGAAGAAAAGTATCCATGGGATTCTCCAGAACGCTCTTGATGCTTCCGAAGAGTGGGCTGAGCCTGCACAAGCTTATTAAGAAAGCCTTAACTGCATCTCACTGATCTGTAACTCTGCTATATAGTAAACCTCCTCATGTCAGGGACAGAGACTGTCACCGCCTTTCTATTTTGGGTGCTTTACAGTTATTCGTAATACCATCAGGGTAATAAGACTTCCATAAATCCCCCTTAGCTGCCTCCCAGGGTGGGAGGGAGCTGGGGCCACCGTCCCCCACGCTTCTGGGCACCGCAGAAAGACCCATGGCCCATGCACACGCTGTCTTTCCGCTGCACGGTTTATGCTGAATACATTATTTTTGGTCTTGTGAGCACAGTGATGTGAAGTGACCTGCTGGTTAAGGGTAACCTGTGTTAACAGAGCTGTAGTCATGTTGATTCAGAATATCTTTCATGTGTGTCCTTTAGAAAAATGTATTTGCAGACAACGTGGTCAGAGCTGGAGCAGCGGGTGCCTCCTAACACGATGTGTGACACGGGTTTGTATTTCTTGCAAATCATTAGTCCAGACACTAAAGTACACAAATAGAAGAGTTACCCTCGGAGACGCTGGCCTCCTTGCACCGTGCTGGTGTCGAGGCAGCAATGCTGGCTGTGTGCAGGCTCACCCTGATGGCTCTGCCTGTAAATCCAGGCTTTCGCCCAACCTGTTTTTTCTCTCAGAGCTCTGAAATGTCCAAAAAGGATGGATCCTGTATGCAAAGCCCTGCCTGAAGCCAGATGTCTGTTCTGAATCTGTACGAGAGCCCTGAGCTCTGCGATGAAAGAGCTCTCAGCTTTCTGGCCAAGACTAAAACAAGACAACCAGAAAAGTTAGCTTTCCAATTACTCCAAAATTAAAATTATATGAAAATGAAAACACAAAAGAAGTAATTATGTTAGTGTCATGGAATGGTTTGGGTCAGAAAGAACTTCAAAGCCCACCAAGTTCCACTCCCCTGCCATGGGCAGGGGCACCTCCCACTGGATCAGGGGCTCCAAGCCCCATCCAACCTGGCCTGGAACCCCTCCAGGGATGGGGCAGCCACCACTGCTCTGGGCAACCTGGGCCAGGGCCTCCCCACCCTCACAGCAAAACATTTCTTCCTAATATTTACTCCAATTTCTATTGTCACTAACCAAATGCTTTATTTTGTTTACAGACTGCCCTCTTTACATAAACACATGCGTTTTAAAAAAGAACATCATTTCAAAACAAACCCCAGCACGATATCTTTCTAAGGACCATAAAAATGACTTCCAAACTTTTGAAACACATTTTCTGATTAGCTTTGGGATTAAATAATCCCCCAAATGAATACCTTTGGCTGCCCCCAGGCTTGCTTGGAGCAGGAGCTATCTCCTCACACCACTTCAATCCAAGCTACTGAGGTGGAGCTCGCTGAGCCCCCTTCTCTGACCTGGCCAGCTGAGACAGCCAGGACAGCCCCAAGTCCAGACTGATATTCCCAGCCTGGGCGGGCAAAGCCTTCCCATCCCTCCTGGCACACAGCAGCTTCCCACAGCAGAAGGTCAGATGAAAGAGAAAAGAAAGAGGAAGCAAACTGAAGTTTTTGCTTATATTTTTCTTAGATGGCTTCAATTCCAGAATTCGAGACAAGCAAATTGCCGTTCCTGAATATTCAAGACCTGGAAGCAATTTTCAATGACTGCAGCGAACATGCAGGCTGCGTTTCCCTGTGCGGGCTAGTCAGCAGATGGGGAGGTGGCAGGATGCCCAGCAGAGCTGGCTGCTGGCCACTGGCAAGGAGGGAGGGGGCAGTGCTCACCCCTGGCTCAGCTGCTCTCACTCCTGCCGTAAGCAGCTGGACACGGTGCCTTTTCCACCATCACTCGCTGGCACCCAGGAAATCCCTCACCTTCTGCTTTCCTGGAGTCCAGTATCCCAGGAAAGCTGCTGCTAAGTCCCACCTGGCTGGGTCTGGAAGGCAGGAAAACACTGGGGACAGGTGCTTGAACTTCAAGGCAAGAGGTATCTTCCCTTCAAGGTCCACCAGGCAGCAGGGTACTCACACAGGGCATGGGGCAGGACCGGGGCTGCTGTCTTCCGCAGGCTTGTTGTGAGCTTGGCCAGCAGCAGGGTGCAGGCAAGCAGCAGGGCTACAGCAGTCCTGGGGCTTGGGGTCTGATGGGACCAAGCTGCACTGAACCATCTTCAGTGGGCATCTGCCCCTGCTCTCTCACTCCAAGTCTCCTTGGCAGGGAAACACTGCTACCCAATTGTTCTTACAAGCAATCGCTATCAATTGGTTTATTTCCCCTGCCCTGAGTGTTTCAAGTTGATTCTAACAGGGGTGATGAGTAGACAAGGCTCTCCCTGCAAGAAGAGTAGGCAATGCCCAACCAGAGGTTAATCCACAGCTCCAAAGATTGGGTCCAGTAGCTCTAGTGATCCCAGGCAGACAGTCCCATACCTGTCCTTGTCCTCATCAGCCACGAATGATCCTAGTCCTGCTGCAGGCAAAAAATAGCGTGGTCCCTAAAGAGGTCATTGGTTACACTGTCTGGAGAGCCTTTCTCTGCTGTCAGAAACAGGAGGTAACGCAGAGGCTGAGGTGTCTTATCTTCCTTGGTCCTTTTCCTTCGTAGTCCACTGCAAAGTGAGGGAAAGGCTAGGAAACGGCACAAATAGAGGGATATGCAATTTAAGCAAGCTGCATGTGAGATGTCACTCCTCTTTCCACTGCTAGAAGCATCTGATCCCACAAGGGCATCTCAGCCCTTCAAGCAGGAAAATTGCCCAGTGTTTCTCCAAAACCTTCAACCTATTCGTGCCTCTCCTCACCTGCAGTTCAGTAGCTCATCCCCCAAAGTAATGGTTTGGAAGCAGCTTTCCTGCCTGCTGCCCAGGAAGGCTCAACATCCACTGGCTCCATCCCTACCTGCACCCTGACACTGGGATGGAGCTGGGATCTGTACCAGCACCTTGACACCAGGATGGAGCTGGGATCTGTACCAGCACCTTGACACCAGGATGGAGCTGGGCTCTGTACGAGTACCTTGCCACCAGGATGGAGCTGGGCTCAGCACCACTGCTCATCCTACATAGGGCATCCCGCCATCACTGGGCATTGCATTTGCTGCAGCTCAGCAAGGCTGCAGAACTACCGAACAGTGTTTAGCTTTCCAGGTTTGTAGTTGGAATGATGATTCTCATCACCACTTGAATTTAATTTAAATGGTTTGCTTCTGCTTTCATTTTATTGGCACCCATTATATCCCCCTTGTACCTCTGGCATTTCCTTAATAGTCTTTTGACTCATCTGCTCTCAGGAGGAGAAACATTTTTTACAAGAACAATATGAAGTAACAGTTATAAAATCCGTAGCCCGGTGATAAATGTTAAGGACTCATATTCTTTTATTGGAAATTGCTGTCTTTCAAATGTTTAACAGATTTGTAAAAATAATTTCTCCAAAAGGTTACGGTTCTATTGAACTCCATTAGAGAGAGGCTGGGCTCTAAATCACGCGCTGCATCCCGGTGCCCACGCAAGGGGACACGCCAAAGTCATAACTTTCTCCTTTCCTACACAACCGCGTCTGGCTGCTCTCCAGCATCATTCCATTTCCAGGACACTTTCCTTGACCCTCGGGTCCCTCCGCCGCAGCCGAGGGGCTGCGCCTGCTGGAATCCAGGCGTGAAATGATGAAGGAATGGGGCTGCACAGGCTCCGGCAGCGCCAGGACCTCAGATGTGAAATCGCCACTTTCCCCACCCCCCCCTCCTTCTTCTCCCCATCCTGGCCTGTCGCATGCCGGGCGGAAAAGATTGTATTTATCACCTGTCAGGGCTTGGCAGAGCTGAGTTACGTGGAGCAGGACAGCATAAAATTATCATACACAAGCATGAAATTACAAAATCGCTCGGAACTGAACAACAAAATTATTTCATTTCTGAGGGAGGCCATTCCATTTTTTAGTCGTGACACCTCAACTGCCAAACTTTGAATTGAAATTGAGTGTGAGGTGCATGGAATATAGACAGCAATAACAAGCAAAGGCATGTAAACTAGCCATGCAAATACACCACATTAATGGCCCCAGAAACCTCCCACAGGAGATATGTAACTAAATAAATGTCACATGTCCCAATAACTCAACTTTTCTTATACATTGTGAAATGAATTATGCTGCAATCGGAGCACAGCCTGCTCCTGGCGACAGGACTCCCTTTTGCCTGGCATTCTTCTGGACCGTGTATGGGGTTTCATAGAATCCTTTGGTTGGAAAAGACCTTGGAGATCGAGTCTAACTGTACCTGTTCACCACTAAACCAGATCCCTGAGCGCCTCATCTACCTGTCTTTCAAATCCCTCCAGAGACGGAGACTCCACCACCTCCCTGGGCTTCTATTCCAGCACCTGAGAACCCTTTCGCTGAAGGAATTTTTCCTGATGCCTAATGTTTTGCTTTCCCTCTCCCAGGATTTGTTTTCAGAGCTGGGTAAACACAGCGAACATTTTGATCACTGTTTGGGTCTGAAGCCGCAAGGGGGATGGAGCAAAGCCAAACGCAGCTCCCTCAACTGCAATTTGGTGACGATATACCCATCCTTTGTGAGAACTTCTCCACAGCTGCTCAGATGTGCAGGCAGCAAGGAACGATGCTATCACATCTTATCCAGACTAGAAAATCCCCTGGACCTGTGGAGCAGAGCGAACATTTCTATCTCACTATTTGCAACCCAGGCTCACGGCTGCTCTGTATGCACTGAAAAGTCTTGAGGAGCCGTGCAGGGTTTATTAGGCTGCTTATGCGAGCCAGGCATCACGCAGGGAGGCAAGACCAGCTCTCTTCCCGGTTAGCTTCCTCAGCAGGGAGAGCTTAGCCGGCGAGACCTCGCTCTGTCGGGGAAGAGACACCACCAGTAATTGTGGCAAGGAGCATAAGAGCAGTTCCATTTTATTGCAACTAGTAACATCCTGATGACTGTAGGCAAGACGGTCCCGGAGGAGCAATAATTTATAAATACTATTTGTGTCAAAGCTTATTGCATATTTGCCTGACTTCCCCTGGGGACAGGAGCCCACAGGGTAAATAACACTGCCCAGCTCCTCGGGTCTTCCCAACCGGGCAGTGGAGCAGGCAGGAGCTGCTGGACTAGGTGGGCATTCAGCAACCAGCTCTGCTAAGGAGGAGGCAACGTGATCCATCACTAGAGTGGAAGGGATTTGTCAGCTCCCCCCATGGCTTTCACGGGCTACGCAGGGTCTGAGCCGAGCAAACCAAATGAGATGTTAAATAAAATTAAAGGCAGAGTGAAAGAGAAGTCTGGGATTGGGAGAGACACCAAGCTGCCTCCCGCCAGGCTGCATCACCCGTGCTGGAGGCACCACAGGCTTCTGTCACTGCTTTGGCTGGTTGCTGCCTGCATCCCTGCCTGGCTGGCCGTGAGGGTGCCTTGCACAGCCGTAGGGGCTGACACCCGCAGAAGGTTCTGAAGGCTTTGACGCTTCCACGACCAGGCGTGATGCAGGATCTCCTGCAAAGGCCCCAGGAAGGGGAGGGAGAAACAGGAGAACACCTGCAGCAGTGTGAGCAGGGCTGTGGCCAGAGGCACTAGAAAACCAGAAAGGCAAAAATCAGCTGCTGAGGGGACCGTTGTCCATCCTTCCTTCTCCATAAACAAGCCTTGACCTTGTTATAACCCAGAGCCCCCAGCAGTATCACTCTGGCTTAATGCAGTCTTGCAGAAGACATAAACCTCTCAGCAGGTTCTGCTTTAGCCAGCCCATAGCCCTGTGCTGCACCAAGATGGTGCAGAGCAGGACCAGGGCTTGTTGTACAGTGAATTGCAAACCATCCCCTGGCTTGTCCTGTCTCTGCTGCCCTGGAAGTGTCCCACACTGCTGGCAGGTGTGGGACAAAGTCAAGAGGTAGAGGAAGAGAGTTTGTTGCAGTTTTCAATGAAGACAATAACAAATCAATCGGAAAGAAGCAGCAAAGCCGGTCACCAGAGTCACAGACTGGGAAATGTTGATTGTCCCCGTGCCAGGTGGGGGGATGCAGACCCCAGGACAGTCTCCAGACAGGGGGAGCATCAGTGCCCATGGCCATGCCTGCTCTCAGCTGAGGCTGACTCTGAATTGATGCGGGATGCAGCTGCCAGCAGCTCCCATGGTGCAGACACAGCTGCACTGGTGGATCCAGAGAGTACACAGCCTCAGTATTTAGAGCAGCAAATAAAGCAGCTCAAAATGCCATCATGGGGATGGGAACAGACCTGTTCCTGCCTGGCTCTCATCATCCCAGTAAGAACACAGCTTAGAGAGAGCGTGATTTCACCAGAAACTGATCCTTTCTCCTTCTGATCCTTTGACAGAAACTTTTGATCTCAGCAGACTGATATTTATTAACCATTGTTCTCCTGCTCCGCTAGCTTTAAAATATGAAGAGAGATGCTGTAAGGGTCAAAATTCCCAACTGGAGCCCAAGCAGCGTTGGAGAGCGGCTGCGTGCAACTGTGAGTTTGAAGCGAACAGAGATTCCTGGTGATTTATGATGAAGGGGGTAAACCTGGCCTTTGCTTCTCCCAGGCGAGCCTTTGATGCTGCCCCTTTAATCCTCAGCCACCTGGTACTAATTATAACTGTAAGATAGTCTTTATATTTAATTAAAAACAAGGAAGTGCTTCTCCATATAATGAGAAGCCTCCAGCAACAGACCCTGCGTTCTCCCCCCACCAGGTTACGCTCTGGTATCCATCCCATCTCGTTTCCATTTGAACGCAGCAGGGCAGGACCTGAAGGAGCATCCACCAAAGGCGGCACCAATCCAACCCCTTGAGCTCATCGCCTGCCCAGTGCTCACTGGGGCTTTGCCACAGCTTCTTACCGAAGGACTGGGAGAAGGAGTGGCAGGTGGGCACACAGAGTGCAGAACCAGCCAGTAATCCCCACTCCAGGCTGTCTGGATTTGGCTGCAATTTGTGCCTCTACCCCAAAAAAGTCCAGAGAGCTTTTTCTGGCATCTCTTCAAGTCGGCAGAGGTTGGGTGCAGCCCTGGCAGGTGGGGAAGGCCAAGCCACCACAGGAGGGTGGGTAGGACCAAGTGTTTCCTGCCCCAAAGCACCGAGCCAGGACATGGGACGGATCATTTCTCTGCTGCGTAGCACGAGAAGAAGCTGTTGGTGGAGGAGAGGGAAGGGAAGGAGATGGAGTGAGGAAAGGTGGGGCTGTAAACACTGTGGCCAGCAGCAGGGTGAGGGAGGTGATTCTCCCCTCTACTTTGCTCTCATGAGACCTTACCTGGAGTCCTGTGTCCACTTCTGGAATCCCCAACATAAAAAGCATATGGAACTGTTGGAATGAATCCAGAGGAGGCCACGGAGATGATCTGAGGGCTGGAGTACCTCCCATACGAGGAGAGGCTGAGAGAGTTGCAGTTGTTCAGCCTGGAGAAGAGAAGGCTCTGGGGAGATGTTAAAGCAGCTTCCAGTGCTGAGAGGGGTTTCCGAAAAGCCAAGGAAGGAATTTTCATGAGGGCATGGAGTGATACAACAAGGGGAAATGGCTTTAAATTAGAAGGGGGAGGATATATATGAGACATTAGGAAGAAATTCTTCACAATGAGGGTAGGGAAGCCCTCACCCAAGTTGCCCAGAGCAGTGGTGGCTGCCCCATCCCCGGAGGTGTTCCAGGCCAGGTTGGATGGGGCTTGGAGCCCCTGATCCAGTGGGAGGTGTCCCTGCCCATGGCAGAGGGTGGAACTGGTTGGGCTTCGAGGTCCCTGCCAACCCATTCTGTGATTCTACGATCCCTGTTTTCCATCACTACAATAAGGTCAGCTGGCACCATAAGTGCCAGAGCACCCAGAGGAGGAGGAAGAACTCTCAGAGTGGCTCCTGGTGGTCCCTGAGGCTGGTGCAAGCTGCGGGAGGCACCAAGCGATGGAGAGCAGCAACCACGGAGCCTGCTCTGCAGAGGGGAAGGAGAGGCTGGCAAATTATAATCCGTTTAAGTCAGTTCAACTTCAGTTCCCAGAAAAATATTGGAACAAATGATCAAACAAACTATTTATAAGCACCAAGAAGATAACAGGGTGAGTAGCAGCCAACACGGGTTTGTCAAGAACAAATCGTGGCAAACCGATCTAATTTTCATCTGCGACAGGGTAATAGGCCTTCTGGATAGAAAAGAAGCAGTAAATGTCATATCTTGACTTTAATAAGATTTTTGACACCGTCTTATATGACATTCTCACAGGCAAGCTGAGGAATCGTAGTCTAGATGAAAATACTATTTGGGGAGCGTAAAAACAGTTAAAAAACTGCAGCAAGAGACTGGTCCTCACTGGTTTGCTGCCAAAATGAAACACTGTTGAAGAGGTCTCTGCTATATCCATTGCCATCATTATTATCAACATATGTGATGGGAAGAAACAATTATTAAATTTGCAATCTCTGAATGCATTAGAGGGCAGGGTCGGAATGGCAAAGGTCTTGAAAAAATGCTAGAAATTACTTGAGAAAATTAGGAATTTATCTGACGAATGCAGGTGCAAAGCACAGTCCCCAAAGTGCAGCGTAATTGGGGAATTACTGGTGTGATAGAAAGAAAGGACCGAGGAGTTATTCCAGATTAGAAGCTGAAATTAGGCCAATGATATCGTAATGCTGAAGGAAAAAGCAAAGGATTTGCAGGAATTTATAAAGGGAAACATATCATATGTGGTGGGTGGGATGCAATTTTTCTCACCAGCTCAGCAACGAGAAGGAACAGCTCACAGACTGTGCCAGTTTGGGAAAATGAGTCACCAGGATCAAGTCCACACGTGAGCAAGGATCAGAGATTTGTAATACTTTCCAGGGTGAGGGAGGCGGATAAAAGTCTGCAGAACTCGTGTTTTTCTATTTGCATCCCCTGTGATGCTTCCTCTGCTGGGTGCAAAACACTGTTCCTAGGCAGGGCAACGCTGGGAAGCACCTGAGCAGCCCTGTGTGCAGGCAGCCCCTATGCTTGGGCCAACCAGACCACACAGAGCTGTGATGGGCCAATTTCATTGCCAGATCTCTCGACAGAGCTGCTCTGGAGCGCTCCTCGGGCTGATGCACAGCCCCTGCGCCGCAGGAACATTCATGGCAGATCTCCAGGACCGAGTCCTTCCACCACCACCAGACAGAGCTCTGCACTCACCCATTACCTCTGCGGGACTCGCACCCAAACAGCCCAAAGGGAAACCAACTGAGCGATGACAAAAGATACATCTCAAGGTGATGTGGAGAGGTTGGGGCCTGCAGGGCAGCACCCTCTCCCACAGACATCCAATGGCCTTTAAGTACCAAATCTTTATCCCTATTGTCTTTGGCAAGGTTGAAATCATAGAATGGTTTCCATACCATATGGAAGGTACCTTAAAAATCATCTATTTCCAAACCCCTGCCATGGGCAGGGACACCTCCCACTGGATCAGGTGGCTCAAGGCCCATCCAACCTGGCCTGGAACACCTCCAGGGATGGGGCAGCCACAACTTCCCTGGGCAACCTGTGCCAGGGCCTCCTCACCTTCATTGTGAAGAATTTCCTCCTCCCGTCCAATCTAAATCTTCCCCTCTCCAATTTAAAGCCATTCCCTCATGTCCTATCACTCCATGCCTTTATAAAAAGTCCATCCTCAGCTTTCTCGTAGCCCCTTCAGGTACTGGAAGGTCACTATAAGGTCTTATCAGAGCCTTCTCTTCTCCAGGATGAACAACCTCAACTCTCTCAGCCTGTCCATAGCAAAGGAGAGGGGAAAAAACATAACGGGGAGAAGCTGACAGGGCTGTTGGTCCTGTCCGGCAGCGGTGGGTCCTGCAGGTGGGGGCGGCCAATGCCAGAGCCGCAGGGATGGATAGAGGGTGGGAGGTGAAGAGGTTTGGGGAGAGCAAAGGGCTGGGGGCAGTGACACCGCTTTGCTCCTTGCCTCAAGGCCAGGCCACATTTGATGGCGAGAGGTAGATGACAAAATATCCCTGCTGCAACCAGAGCATGGAGCCCCCTGCCCTGCCCAAAGCCCCAACCCTCCAGCAGCTCCGCTGCAGCGCTCGGTGCAGATGTGCCGGCAGAGCCTGCCCACAAAGAGTTAAACCCTGCTTTGCCAGACTGTGAATTCGCAGCGAGTCTCCCACATGCAGCCAAACAACAGCTTGACATTTTCCATCCTTCATGAGAAAGACAAAGGCGTGAAGATATTCCCATGATTCCTTTCTGCATGCCTAACTATGAGCTCAGGTGCAGCAGCATTTGCCCTGGACCGGCCTCATCAACATGAAGGGCGAACTCATCGTTTCTGCATCTTTCCTCGCCACTGCTTGATTAATTGGCTCACAACGATGCTGGCTGAATACCTAATGCTTCTCCTGTCCCTGTTCTTTCTTCACAGCCTTTTGCTGCATTTACATATACTTTATATTCCATAATTTTCACACACACAAAAAAAAAAATGGGAGCACATCTCAGTAATTTGATGTAATGACGGCATGTCACCAAAAAGAGGAATTAGAAAAATCTGTAGGTATTTAATTTATTCTTGTTTTTTTTTCAAGTAGATCTCTCCGAGAAAGGCATTAATATTCATGTGCAGGAAAAAAAGTACTCTCGAAAGGAAATTTCCAGCATTTTAGCTTAAATTAAATACATTTTTAAAGAAACAATATTTAACTAATAACGCTTAAAGGCAAAATTAACAAAAGTAGCAATTTTTACCTACCAAAGCTGGGGTTTTGGCTCAGTGCTTTCTAGTAAATTTGCCCTAACAAGAAAATAGCACACTGCCTTTCTGAGGAAAGATTCAATGCGTCCAAGAGAGAGGGCATGGAGAAAGGAAAAGCCTTTTACAGCCTGGCTGCAATTTTTGCTTAACAGTATTTAACCCATGGCATTGAAGAGCATTCAGCATGGTTCACAGCTGCCCGGGCCCCATGAGCTCCCTCTGGACGCACCGCTGGCATCGCACAGGGACTTTAAAGCAAAGCTTGGGGATGTTGGAGCTTGTTGTCTTCTTTTTTTTTCCCTTTTTTCATTTTTTTTCCCCTTTTCCAAGGGAAAAATAGAAATCCGTGAGATGATTTAGCAGGAAACAAGCACGAAGTATTCAGCAAATGAATCACAGTGGCTGATAACGGATGGTAATTTCCCCTCAATTAACTCCAGCTCAGCTTATCAGGACCAGAGAGAATAATGACAAAAGTAAACATCAACTTTTCTTCCAGGAGTTGATGGCAAGAAGCAGCCCTGACTGATAGCAACCGGCAGAGTTTATGGAGGTGTTCTGAGGTATTTGAGATGGTTAAGGAGGAATAGTAGTGGGCAGGAACCGCCAGGACACGCCCTGGTGCTGGGTTGGATTCTGCAGCAGACCAGTTTACCCAGTCTGTCTGTGGTGGCACTGAGGTCACTGCCAGCACAAGCAGGCTTGGATGGAGGAAAATGTGACTGGGACAAGGGTCTGGAGGCAAACAAGATGTTTGCCACGGTGGCCTCAGTGCATGGGTCCGATCAGCCCAGCCTGGCCACGCTCCATCCTAGCACTGCTGGGAATGGGTGCAAACTGGAGGAAAACACGCATGGTCAGGTAATTCCTTAATGCTTTGCCCCACCCTGTACCACCTCAGAGCATCCTTGGGGTGTTGATGAGCATCCATCCCCACAGTGCAGCAAACAGCACCCAACATCCCGCTGCCGGAGGATGAAATGATCCACAGTGAGAGGAGGCTTCAAGGATGCACATCCTTGAAAGGGAAAGAATAAATCTTCAGAGCTAGGATTGCCTGTAAATTTCTCCTTGTTAGCAGGGTTAGGAACCACCTGGGAGCCAGGCAGGGCCTGCCTCTGCCCCCCTCCCCGCCGGCCACCCAGGGATGCTGCTGGCAAGCACCTCCCTTAAAGGATGCTGGTTGGGTTTCTGCAAACACTTTGCCTTTCCTGTCCGTCAGCGCAAAACTGTCTTAATCTGTTCTTCAGGAAATAAAACTTCCCGTCTTTGTCCTAGCACATTATGGAAAGATTATCCCCCGGATTAAATAAAATTATAGGGTTTATTTCTCAAGTGTGAAAGCCTGAGCCTGCCAGAGCCAGGGGCTGGATAAGTGATGGGAACGGTCCCTGCTGGTGGGAGAAACCCACCGAACGCCGTGCTATTAGACAGGGCTGCACAGGCGGGCAGGAGCTTCAGCAAGGTTTTAAATTGGTCTCCTGATATTTTATGAAATAACTTTTTTCCTAAAGTACTTCTTGATATTTTTATGTTTATATATTTTAACTTTGGATCGGCCTCATAAAAAATACATGAGGAGTAAGTGGTTTCTGCAAATGTTTTATACATGATTTGGGAACAGATACTCTTCAAAGAGAGAAAGAGAAGATTCCTTTTTATGGCAGCCCTGACGAGGAGGCAGCAGGGTTGGGGTGGCCGTGGAGGTACTTTGCACCAGTGAGGGGGTCCTGCAGGCGCAGTCACTCAACGTCATCAGGGGGGCAACGCAGCATTCCCAAAACATCCAGCCTAAGGTGTCCATTGGACACCCATGAGCAGAATGCGTAACAAAATACACAGATCTGCAGAGCTGCGCTTTCCCCAACCTGCAGCTTTTCCAGCCAAAACAGGAGCCGAGGGACACACAGCACAGATTGGCCCGAAAGGGAAAAGTCAGAACAAGCTGTGTGTGAAAGGCAAGGAACACATCCCACCCAACACCAGCCACGGCACAGTCCATCCCAGGGACAATGAGCTGATGGGGTTTGCTGCAGCCACGGCAACTGAAGAGTTAATACAATATTTCATTTGCTTCCTCCACCAGAGCATATATTATCTCTTTTTTTTTTTTTTTGACTGTGTAATACGATGCAAAGTTTTTTAACCGATACAATTGTATTCCATTCTTTTCCACTCTTCAGGGAGATTTTAGGCTCATTTTTTGCATGACTGATGCTCACTTGCTGCATCTCAATGCTGACACAGATAGCACTGTAGGCACACACACAGATAGGGTTATAGCGAGTGCACAGAGAAATGCAAAAACATATGGCAACATGAGGAAACTCTCCATTTTTTTATATAATAAAAGCAGAACACGTGTTGCTGGATACAGGGCGCGGGATCCAGAAGATGGAGTTACTGTCTCCTTCAGATGGATTTGTAGAGGATTTGCCTAAAACAAAACCTAAGCGGGGATTCTGTGCAAATTTGCTCCTTCAGAGAATTGAACTTTGAATCAAATTTTGCCTGATCTGCTGATGAAAAACAGTTTGAGGGTTTCTTTTCTGGGTCTCTAGGGAGCATTTGTCCAGCTTAACTGACTTCAGTATAAGCTCCGCTCAAATGGGGCCCCAGGGTGGCAGAGCAGGGACAGTGCCTTGCACAGCCCAGGATGGGGGCAGCCAAAGTGGAAAGCAGAGAGTCCACCCCAAAACTGCCTCCTCCTCACTTTGGGGTTGCATTCAGCCTCAGAGGGCCCCATGGGAAGGGCAGAGGTTGACCACGCTGGTGTTCCTCAGCCCATTGGGTGGCACATGACACACAACCTCTCATTGCCAGCAAGGACAAGGGGTTCTTGTGGTGGTAACATTCCTAAGCAGAGGCCAAAGCCAGCATGGGGAAGCTTCCCTAGGAGAAAGGAGGCTCACGGGCTACTGCTCACAACATGGAGCAAGGCAAAGAAGGCTGAGATGGAGCAAAGGCATGTGTCTCCTTTTGGGCATTTCTCCTCCCTCCTCCTCTCCTGCCTTTTTCCTCCCCCACCCTGGTGTTTCCGTCCACATCCAGGACCACAAGCAGTCCAATGCTCACCATCTACTGGAGGAGCCTATCTGGAAGGTCCCAGGGGGCTGCATGCCCAGAAGGGGGGTGCAGTCACAGCTTCTCATGCGCCCAGCACCCCCTGAGAGGGACCGATCCTAAGTACCTCCCTCCACTCAGCATCCTCCAGACCAGGAGCTTGTGCTGGTTCAGGTCTCTTTCAGTGGAGTCTCCACCCCACAGCACTCTAGAAGCGGTGCAGAAGGACATGGCGAAGGCTGCCTGGCTGCTGGCGAAGGTCTTAAAAGAAATTATAGCCTGCATAAAAATATTCACTCCAGCCAAGGGCCTTAAAACATTCCCCTGAGCATTGAACAGTGACTGAAAGTATATTACTGTGCACTTAAGGTTACTGTAGTAACCCAAGGTCAAATAGCAGTGCGTTATATCCAGACGACTCGGGGATGGATTTGCTTCAGCGCTGGATGGTAACAACGGGGGAGGCAGAGGTTTCACCAGGCATTGGAATTTAACTCAATATTCAATTTACCCTGGAATCAATTTTGATGGAGTACAATTCCCATTTATAATCCCAGGTTATTGCCAGCACTGTCGTTTGATTAGACACCAGCAGACTCACACCAAATGCATCCCTAGCCCCTCAGCCCATGTCAGGGCAAGGGATCTCCCATTCCCCATGGCCCACTGCATCCCAGCTCGTGGCCTTCAAAGGATCAACTCCAGCCAAGAGGGCTCTGCGGGACCCTCAGGTACAGCCAACTTGCCCCAAGCCCTTCCCTCCCTCCCGGAGGCTCTCCTCTCTGTGTCACCTCTAGATGTCGAGGTGTGTAGTGAGAGGGGCAGCAGAGACATTGTATTTCTCTCTTAACTTTAAGTTCCCATGAATTTAGAATTCTTTTCTCTGAGGGGCTAATTATATAATTTCAATGTTTACTCTGTGCAGACGGATCATGTAAGATGGTGCCCCAGGGACACGAAAGCTGGATTTAAACCCTAGGAAGGTAGCACTCGTTGGATAGCTTTATGGCACAACTCGCATCGCAACCTGCTGCCTGTTCATTTGTTTTGCAGGAGGCTCTGCTGCTGTTTTTTTCCCTCCACTGCCTTTGATTATTGGTCATTGATGCTTCATTTCCTCATTGCTGTTCCAAAGACAAACAAACTGCTCAGTGCTCACCCGTGCTGCACAGCCATCCACACACAGCTGCTCTCCACACCAGGAGCTTCAGCCGCTTTGCTTAAACTACACCATTCCTGCTCTTCCACATCCATGTGTGACAATTGCTCGTGGCTTGAGACCTTCTAGCTTGGGCTGCAGGTGCTCCTGCGAGGATCACTGAATGGTTCGGGTTGGAAAGGACTTTAAAGATCATCTAGTTCCAAACCCCTGATGGGGGCTGCTGATGGGTGCTGAGGTTCTCTGGTCACCCCAAGGGGACCCTGCCCTGCTCAACACCTGCACATGTTGGATAATTCAGTGGCCTGGAGCAGAAGATGCTCATCATAGCTCTTAAGCAGATCCTCATCCCTTTGATCCAGGCTCTGCCACAGCCAAAAGCTTCTTGCTCCCTGAGCAAGGCTTTGCTGGGAGCAGCCATGCCACACCCTGAAAGCCCAGAGGAAGAAAGGGTGGAACTGACTGCCTCTGGGGCAGAAAAGGGTAGTTCTGATGGGCTGCATTGCCTGGATTGCTATGAGCATCCCTCGTGGCTGCCACATCCTGGAAGGAGCCACTGGAACAACGACATCCTCCGCACAGAAACTATAAGAAAGAGGCTCAGCTGCCACACGCACCCCACCCCCAGTGTTTGCACACAGGGGTGCACATCATGGCTCACCCCATTCCAGCACATCAAGAGCATCCTACTGCTCGCAGACCCACTTGGAGACCTTCCCTGGCACCACCTGCCCCGAAGCACCCCATCCCCTCCTCGCTGTGTGGGAGGAGAGAAGGAGGAACAGTTCACACTCCTGCCTAAGATCCACAAGATGTGAAACATGTCATCAGACTTCAGCCTTCTTCTCTTTTCCCCTTGGGAGAACATTCCCCATAATTACAGGCCCAGAGAAGCCATTTTCACCTCTCACTATTCACAGCTATTTATATTTAACATATTTAGGCTTCCTGGGTCAGAAATGGAAATCATTCTGCACTAAGCTCAACCTTAAAGTTACAATCTCTGCTTAGGAACCAGGTGCTGAATACAAAAAGGAAAAGCTTTTAAAACTGCACAATTAATTTAACCAAACAAAAAGAAGTACAGGATGGGGAAAACTTTATCATCTTGCCTGTGGAACCGTGAGGGAAAGCAAAGGCGATGAGATTATCCATTTCCAAAGTTCACAATTCCCCCAGCAGCAAGCTGTCCCTTTAACCACTTCTAAATTGTTTTCTGACAGTCCTTGCTGCAATTTTATCCCCTGACATTTGATTTACATATGATCTTTAAGCACCACCACTGCTGTAATAGCTATTTGGTTAATATTCAAATCACTCTGTGATGTCACATACCTTGATAGGTCATTTCACTGCGGCTTGGCAAAATGCATGTAAAAATAAATGTATAACTAATGAAATAAACTGATTAAGGGGAGAAATCAATCGTTTTACTGCTGTAGTGAAGATCTAGCAGTTAATTTAGCATGGATCTGCAAGGGTGCACGTTAATAGAACAGGCTCTCATCTAATTGGTGCCACAGTAAATGAAATACAGTAATATTCCATGATGCATTGGAAGAGTTCACTTCATTTTCTCTGCTCTTTCCTGATAACTGTTTACAGCACAATGGCTTTCCTTTATTTATTTCCTCAACCCCCCAGCACAAGAAGGCAGAAACTCGCCGATTCCAGTGAGCCTGGTTAACCCATCCCAATTAGCAAGTCTATCATTCTCCTTAGAATAACTTCTTTAATCAAAATCTGCAGCTATTTTTGTTTATTTTGAGCTTTTTAAAGTTTTCTCCCCATTGCTGGGAGCTGCCGCTTCTCAGGCAGCTCATAAAGAGGGTCTCACTGCCCCATTTGCCCAGTTTAAGGCATCAGTGCTTTTCAGCCTAGCCCATGGCACCAGGAGGGACCCAAGAGACCCAAATCAGAGACCAGAGCATGAGGAAGGGTGACCCTGCATCCCACCAGGTGTCCCAGCACCTGAAGCACAAGGATGCCACACCCCACAGCTGCCCCATCCCCCACCTCACCCACAGGGCTGCACCAGGGTAAACTTTACTCATACTTGGAACACTTGTAGTAAATGAGGAAGATCCAGAGGCTTCCGTTAATTTCCCATACTTTTAATCAATAGGATGTTGCCCTGTTCATTACAGCTGTCAAAAATATGCAGAAAGTCCCATCTGGTCCTACCAGGTACCGAGCCTGAATTGTCTGATCTAGAATAATCAGTTGACTGACTAATTACCACACCCCATTTCCCCTAATTTAAGGTCATCACATTAAGGATGAGTTAGCACCTCAAGTCTAATATACAACTATAAATATTTGAGAAATGCCATCTCAAAGCAGCCTACGCTTGCTAGTCTGTGCTGGAAGGCAGAAGGAATAAACCCAGCAGCAACTGGTGAGTCGGAGGCCAGGGAGCATCCTCCAGGCACTCACACCATGATAGGAGAGCATCTTCCCCTCTCCCAAAATATTTAGCTGTATTAAAAAAAACCAAGAAATCGGGGGAAAATGATCTATACAAAAGCTTTGCATAAAAAAGTGATCAATGCAAATTCCTCTGAGAAAATTGCACCAACAGATGGAATCAACCCATTTCCAGCAAATGCCTCTGGCTGTGCAGATGGTAATTATAGGATGTATGTAAATACGCAAGCTCTAGGAAGCACAGCAACACGCACTGCTGAATTTAGGCGTTGGAGGGGGGATGCCTGCCTTGGCCCTTCCTGGAGCCCCTTGGCAAAGAGCAAACTGGGACGTGGAGAGGTTTGGTGTTGCACATGCACAGCCCATCCCAACCACCAGCACCTCATGACAGCACATTCTACCCTCCAGCTTTCACTAAGGAAACTTCCAAACCCCACACTGTGCCTCAGAACTGGGATCTGCTGCTGTCCTCAGGGATGGGCATGGTCACATCCACAAGGGATGCCCAGCTCCCTCTGTGCCTGCAGATGGAATCTGACCACTCCCAAGTCGTGAGGAAGCTTGTCTCTCCCAACTGTCCCAGGCAGGAAAGTCTCTGAGCCCACAGCATGACCGGGAGGAGGTTGCACCATGCACAGGCTTGTTGTGACAAAGCATCCATGGGCAGCTGCGGAGAGACCCTAGGAATGCACGGTGACGCCCACAGGGAACCTGCTGCTGGTCTTGCCAGAACTGCAGCTCTGGGTAGCTGTGCAGGAGCCTCCTCCACCCTACAGGCAACATTTTAGTGAGGGCTATCTGGGACCTGGAGGTCTCACACCCCATATCCCTCATCGCAGCAGGCTGAGGTCATCCCCGCAGCAAGATAGGCACAGGCACCAAAGGAAACCCCAAACCTTAGACTCCAAGTTCCTGGCTGCCTCATTTATGGATGCTGCAACTTCTAGCAAAGAAGGCTTGATTAAAGCACAAGGTTTCCTGGACTGACGAGTGGGAGGCTTGATGGGAGAAAGAGAACAAGGGCTCAATGAGATATTTAGTAGACCCTCACTGAGGCAGCTGATGTGGTGGCCAAAGATTGCCCAGGAATCTGCAGTGTCACCTCCTGCAGAGGGGTAGGGGACCTCAGCCAGGCACCAGCCCCAGCTCTGGGGTGCAGAGCAGGCAGGGCACACCCAAGCAGTGCTCTTCCCACCCGCACGGTGGAGGGCAGAGTCCTCTCTCCTGACTCCCTTGGGATGAGTTGCTGTGCTCATGCTCCTATTTGGGGATTTTGTTCTGCCGGTTTACAGCATGCATCGTTCTCTGGGTCAACGTGGCTGCTGCATATTTTTGTTATTATGCTCTTAGCTACATATATTTACTACATCTTTTCTCACTTTCCTGATGTTTTCCAAACCATAGGTCTCATTTTCCTCTCCTGTACCAGCTGATGTCACACGGTTTGTAAACAGAAACACCAACTTAGCGATGACACCATTACGCTGCAGGACAGTTTGAGAGCACTGGTGGGAAGAAGGTGGCTCTGCCCATCTCTGGGCAGACCTGATCCCAGCCTGACCCCCACCAACACCATTCCTGAGCCCATTACAAGCACCAATGGCATCTGGGCATCTTCAGCTCCCACACATCCCACCCCTCAGCCTGCTGTGCCAGCATCCCTCTCTCCAGGGCCAGTAGGTGATCAGGCTTATTGTCCTTCCCCCCCCCCCCCACTCTGCTGTGTCAAAGACTATTTCCAAGGCTCCTGTTGCTCTTGACACTTCTTTCTCCTTCCAAGCAAAGTGCTTGCAGAAGAAGTCTGTGTTAAAATGTTAATTGGAGCCAAGTAATTAGACAAAGATAGTTAGTGATCTCTCCAAAGCAATAAGCTTTTGGTGCTTTGCTTTAGTACTATAATAATTACTATCATTCTACAAAGTGCTTCGGCATTTGACAGGAGGGATCCACATGCAGCTGAATGCTTTCCATGGGACTGACAGCACAGGGGACACAGCACCAGAGCACCTCTCCCACTGTGCCGTGAGTATCCTCCCCTGATCCCCAGCAGCAGAAGGGCTCCTCAGCCCTGCTGAGACCCATGGAATCATAGAATTGTTTGGTTGGAAAAGACCTTTGAGATCATCCAGTCCAACCATATCTGCCCACTGCTAAACCAGATCCCTGAGCACCTCATGCACCCATCCTCTAAAACCCTCCAGGGATGGGGACTCCACCACCTCCCTGGGGAGCCTGTTCCAGGCACCAAGCCCTTGCTGCTCAGGTCTTGGCTTCAGGCACCTTTTCTTCCACCTGACAGCCTCAGGGACTGTGTCCTGCTCACTCCTGCCTAGCAGCACGCTCCAAATTATCTCCCTGCCACCGGTTCCTGCTTATACCGGTAAAACCAGATCCCAATTCATTGCTTTTTTTTTCTTAATAAAAAATCCCAGATAACCAAGGATTCCTGCTGTTTCTTCCAGCTCTGAAGATGACAAAGAGCTTCACAGGCAAGACAAAGCCACTGGGATGCCTGTGTGGCACAGACAGGTGACAGGCTGTGCCCCAGTCCTGCCATTACACATCCTCCGTATCCTCAGGAGCCCCCAGAGCCAACCCAGCAGGCAGGAGTCATGATAAGCGTCCTCACAAAGCAAGAAGCCTTTTGTTTGATGTCAGAATTTCCGGTGTTTTAAAACATTTTAAAAGCAAATTGCAGCCTAAATGACCTGTTGATTGAAAAGCTCTCAACCTTCATCAAGGATACAGCTCTGCCTGCATTCCTCTCCTCCCCAGTCTCTATAGGCACCAAACAGGAACAGCAACACACAAACCAAGCCAGCAGCTCCACCACCAAGAAGGAATCTTCCTAACAGATAACCAGGAGTTGCCTTCCTGCAAATGTAAACACTGATATAATTGCCTCCACTCCACATTTACACCGTGATTCTGCAGGCGAGAGAAGTCCCTACAGCCTCATTATGCAAATAGAACAAGCCCTATATGAGCCGCATATACAACATGTAAATCGGATGTGCTGGACGGAGGAGGCTCCCAGGGCTGGGATGCACTTTCCTTGAAGATCTGTTTCCTCCTTGCCAGCTGAAGCAGTGTTCCAGATCATTCCTACTGCAATCGCTACTTCGGTCTTCTAAAAAGTTGGAGTTGTTGGAGGTGGTTTATGATTTGCAGCAATCCCAGACTCTCAAATAGGCATCGGACTGTCTCAGCCATTACAAACAGAGTCCAGGTTAATGGAGGTAACCCAGCAAAGTAAACGCTTTCCTTATGATACTGAGCTAGGGAAAACCAGGAAACAGGAGAGACCTCCTAACCCAGTGCTCCAGGGACCAGCCTTCATGGAAAGTGGTGCCAGTGTTTGGTTAGTCCTGGCACCTCGCCCCAAGAGCTCACCTGCCCATTGAACCTCTTGCAGGGGACGCACCTGAACTCGGTGGGATCCTTCCCAGTGGAGGTTGGCTCCTACTTACCCTCAGGGCCAGTGGGAAGCAGGTCCAGGAGCAGACAGCCATCCCCTCATGGCTCACCCCTTAGTAGACCCTCTGCAGATCACCTTTATCTAAAACCCCAGCTTGTTAAGCAAGCACTATCCTATAGATGTTGACAAATTGTAGAATCATAGAATTAAGGTTGGAAAAGACCTCCAAGATCACTGAATCCAGCCATTAACACCAACATGCCTATTAGACCATGTCCCAAAATGCCACATCTAAGAGTTTTAATCCCTCCAGGGATGGACGCTCTGCCAGTGCTTTGCCACTCTTTCAGCAAAGAAGTTTTTCCTTATAGCCAATCTAAACCTCCCCTGGTGCAGTTTGAGGCCAATTCCTCTCATCCTATCCCTTATTACTTGGGAGAAGAGACCAGCACTCGCCTTGCTATAACCTCCTTTCAGGAACTGTAGACAGTGATGAGGTCTCCCCTCTGCCCCCTCTTCTCCAGCCTGAACAACCCCAGGTCCCTCAGCTGCTCCTTATAAGACTTATTCTCCAATACATGGGACATCATTGTGTTGGGAACCTGTTAGTACCACCGCACAGAAGTGTTGTACACGAGAAGCACAAAGGGACCCACCCTGAGACATCCCTCCCCTGTGTTTCATACATTAGATTTCTATCTTCTCATCAGCAACTGCAGACAGATTTTCTCAGCGTGAGAACTGCCATGGAAATTGAAAGATTGTACAGCAAACACTTTTTTCCTTGATGCCCTGTCTAATTGTACTGCCTTTGATTTTATTAATCTGTTTTTATTAATATCCTGAAGGCAACAGGAAAAAAATTAAAGCTTTGACTTTCTGAAATGGCTGGTGCTGCTTGTATTTTGTCATATTAAATAGGGTGGTTATGAGGTATCTAGGACATCTTTATGGAAGGAAAGGAGTATCTTTGAGTGCCCTTCTCCCTGCTTGGGTGCGGGGCCAAGTGCCACCCTTGCAGGACCCTGCAGTTTCTCCAAAGCCATCTGCTGCCTCATAGCAGGAGACATTGGCAAAAGGCACTCCACACCCATCTGACTGTTCGATTCCTCCAAGTACATCCCTGTCTTTCCCAGTCAACCATCTTCTGGCACTGTGCTCCTTAGCCCCTCATTTCTAGGGGGTCAAAAAAAATAGAAGCATCACAAAGTTTGTGCTGAAGCCAACTGGTTTCACCTACCAGCAACCATGCAAGCAGCCAACAATACCAGCCTGTGTCAGTCACTCCACAAATCCCAGCAGAGCTCAGAAGTGACCCCATGCAAGTCCCACAGCTGGGGAGAGGTATGGTTCCCCCCACCAGCAGCTACCCAGCCTCTGCCGAGGTCAGCCCCACATTAGTACTGATGCCATCTCTGCTGCTCCATGATCTGCAGGTGCCAGAAAAGCTCTTCCCGAGCAGGGTGTTGTTAAACCACAGGCTGCATAACCTCTAGCAGAGCAGGACAGAAGAAAGGCAAAGCTGGGAGGAGAAGGTGGCTATAATCCACTTTACAAACACAACACAGCCAGCAGGATTGCCAGCAAGGAGCACACTGCTCACACCACGATGGGCTCTGCCCACCCCGCCAGCCCTCAGGGAGCTGCCCTGCAGCTCTGGCCACGTTGCCTTAAATCTTAATGTCTTTATCTCTTCCTTAAAATCACTTTCTATTTCATTATCTGATATAAAATAGAGCTTCTAGGTATTCGTTACCAAGTTCCCACATCAACAGTTACTCTGCGTTTGTTCTCAAGAGGCTGTTACCCCTTCAAGCCTCTGCAATAGAGGCCAATATTGATACCAGCAGCAGAGAAATTAGAGATTTTTTTATCTCAGAGCCAGCCACTGAGCTGTGAATATTTAGCAGACAAGGCATGGGTTTTTACTTTTATATAAACATAAAAGAAACAGGTAAATTTTACTTCCAAAACCATGTTTTCACCTTCTACCTTTGGACTTGCAAAATCACGCAGGATAAGAAAAACCTGCTTCATCCCAGCAGGAAATGCCTGTACACTGGAGAACAGAGAGGAAAGTGTCTAGAAGTGATGGCAAGGCACCACAGCCTTGCAACCAGGACTTCAGACTTCCCAGTGTCTGATAGAACAGTTTGCAGGGGTCATTTCTGTCTGTAGCATTTGCATTTTTTATTGTTATAAAAGCAGTAAAGCTCTGTAGGCACAAACATGAAGCTATAGGGAGTGTGTTACTGCCCAGCTCTCACACTATCACCCCTTTAATTTTGCCAGGCACACATTGGGGAGGGCACAGGGGACAGTCCTGTCCCTTCCCTGCACCCAGGGAGGCACTGGGCTTGCCACAACAGGGGAAACACGAATGGGCCTTTCAGCTGCTGAGCTGCATCTTTATTTTAATGGAGAGATGTGTGTCGTAATAGCACATGTGGGGTTATTGATGTTCGCTTTGTACTTGCCTGTAAAATGCACTGACACAGTATATTGCGTGGTCAATAGGTCTTTAGGGTTTTTCCAGCAGTATTAAATATCATTTTAAATGACATGTCCATGTACCTTATTAGTTGCTCCTTTGGCAGAGTACAAGAGAGCGCATGGGAAGCGTCAGAGCTGGGCATGGGGCAGCCATGGGTCTGGCAGCCCTGCACAGGGCAGGAGGGTGGATTTTCTGGGCAGAAACCAGTAGAAAACCAGGGCTTCTTTGGGAACTACATATTTACAGTGCCAAGCAGCCAGCACAGACAATATCAGATGCTGGAGCCAACATCAGCCACCCCTCCCCTCTGTGCCACACATGCTGTCCTGTGGAGAGCAGGGACAGCTGCCCAGGTCCTCTCTCCTTTGGCCCTTGTGCCATACAACACCACCCTTCAGGATGCTCTCACAGAAAGCCACAGAGCACTGGGATCACCAGCTCTTACCCACTTCTCAAACCTTCCTCTGCACCTCTCCTCCTTTTCTCCAGTCCCTCTTGTAGGGCAAACCCACTCCTCCTACCCCGTCACCATTTCCCACCCACACAACAGCGAGCAGAAACACCTCTGCAGCAGCTCCAGGACATGGGAAGCGAGGATAGATGTGTAGGGAGAGCAGGCACTGCTGCCCAAGAGCTTGCTGCAACAGGCAGCCAAGAACTGAAACTTCTCCGCTTGTCACCCTACCAGGACACACCTTCAGCAGTTCCTTGCAAAGTTTGGGAGGCTGGGAGGAGCATTTGATTATCTGATTTGAAATACAACCCTCCAAAGAACCTTCCCTATTGAAGAAGCCATAAAAAGAAAATCTTTCCTAATGTCACTCCTTCCTCCCTGTTCCTTAGGAGCCAGTGAGCGCTGCCATTCATCACCCGGGTGACACTTTCATAATGTAGTCCTAGATAATGGCACACCTTCCAACTTTCCAGAATTGGCTGTCAGAGAAATCGAAGGAGACATGTGTGAGATACAGGAACAGGACTCCTAGGTGAATACCAGAGCTGCGGAAATGCAGCGAAGCTCAACCTGGCTGGGGTGCCCACAGGCACTTTCATGGGGTGGGCAGAGGGCCAGCTGCTTGCAGTGGGGACACAAAGGACAGCATGGGGAGGGCTCTCAGCACCAGCAGTGTGGGATGAGCCTGAGAGCTGCATCAGCCCCAAACTCAGATCAAGAGCATCAACCCCTCCCATACAGGTGGATCACAGGCACCCTCAACCCACTCAAAGTCGTGCTGTGCCTCTTATTCCTCACTCCAGGGCCAGTCCTCACACCTGCAAGGCAGAGAAGGGAGCAGAGGTCCTCCCACATCAGCACAGCTTCTTCTCCCCCAGGACACACCCATGCTGGCAGCACACTAGAAAACACCAGGACAACACACTGCCTTCTCCTCAGACACCTTGTCCCCAGGCCAGCCCACCCTCCCCTTCCTTACACACCGGTAATCCTCTTGATGGTTTTTTTAGGAATGCAACCATCCCCACATTTCTCCTCTCCTCTTTCCACCCTAGTCCATCATGCGGCTTCCAGAGTCTCCTCAAAATCCTTCTCACCCCACCTGTACAAATTCCTCTCACATACTCAGCCCCAGCTCCCCTTCCAGCACCCCAAACACACACACACAGAGTCTATCTGTCTGTTCACCTCCCTTTTTGGGTAGAGGGGGAAGCTCTTCACATCTGACTCTTGCAAAGCAACAACCCTGTGTTTGCAGTCCTGCCCCTTTCCTCTCCTAGTCTCTTCCCAGCAGTGCCAAGGCAATTGCAGCCTCCCTGATCAATGCTCCAAGTTTTCCTGCCTTGTTTTTAGATCCAGCCTTTCCAGATGTGCAGATGCAATTCCTGACTTGTCAGCTCATCTTGCCTTGGGGGTTTCTAACAGTTTCTTCTACCTCTTCCTACCTTTGCAAGTAGAACCGAGTGTGTGATACCTGAATGATTGCAGCCAAATTGTGCACAAAAATATGCATTTCTAAGCAACAAGATCCTCCAAACTTATTTCACGTCTGTTCCAGTAAGCCCTGATCCTGCCCCAGCACTGACAGGGCTGTCCTTGCCCACTCAGCCCAGGCAAAGCCACTTTCAGGGTGGCTTAGGTCAGGGGTGAATAAGGCTGTAAGAGCAAAGCTCCCTGCCTGCAGACGCCAGCCAGGAGGTGCCAGCCTGCAGAGCTGGAGCCCAGCAAGACCGCTTTGCTTGGACACTAGAACACAATAATTACTTAACAGGCTGTGCTGACACTCCATATAACCCATTCCTGGGGTCTCACCCAGCCCTGGAACACACACACCCGGGCAGACACAAAACCAAACAAAACAAGTTATTCTTTTCAGCAGCTGAAACTTGAAGCTTCCCCCTACCTCCCACCCCCGCAAAAGCTCAGAGGTACATTTATGGCAAAGCCAACAGTATTAGCAACTTGCCTTGGTGACAGTGTTCGTGGAACAAACCCTCTTTGTCTTATCAAATTCTCAACTCTCAAAAAAGCCTTAAAGCCAGATAAAGAGTCCGTCTGTGCTGAAAAAGGTACTAGGATACGTCACTCACCTGAAAATATAGCCATCTTCTACTAAAACCCACCTGCTTGTGTTTCAAACACCATGAAGAACCCCGGGCAGAGCTGGAGCCACCAGTCCTCATGCACCCCCTCCCAAAAAAAAAGAAACAGAGCACCTCTCTCCTGAGCTATATATATACCCCAGGCCTAACGACTCATTACCCTCTGCAGCTGCTAATTAAGGGCACAGGTCACGCTGAAGAAGTTGCCTTCCAGCTGGTGCTTGAAGTCAAAGAGGGGATGAGGAGGAGGAGGAGGAGGAGGAGAAGTGCACAACTGTCTGTGACAGTGCCACAGATGGGGACTGTCACTGGCTTCCAGGCACCTGCCCCAAAGATGAGCACAGGAGAACCTGCACCAGAGGATGGATGTGCAACTGCTGATAAAAGCACATCTCAGTCCTGGGTCCCGCACAGCAACAAGCACAGATGAAGCTGTACCTGCACCCCCTGTGCTCCTTGGGGAGAGGTGACCCGAGACTGGGGAGTCCTTGGAAGCAGAAGTGTTGGTGCAAAGCTTGCACATTTTGGGTCTGTTTGTGCTTCCCTGGGCACAGCGTGCTCAGAAGAGAAAGTGAGTGCTGCCAGCTGGGTGCCTTATCTTTGTCTTTAAATAAATATGATTTTGTCAGGTTTATGAAAAATAATATAGCGTGTTATTTTTCATAAGCCTGACTGATATCTCCATTTCCCGTGGTTCAACTTAGGCCATAAACATGACCCTGCTTGAATGATTTCACCTTCCCCATTGAGCAAAGAACCTCAGCAGCGCTCAGACCAAGGTCCTGACTGATTATTGACAAATTAAAAATATAAGCTATTGACCAGACACTGAGATAGAGTCCCTGAGCCGGTGTCCAGAATCTCAATGAGGTTATTGAAGTGGTACCGATCGATACTGCAGTTATAACACAGGGAGCAGCGGATCGCCGCATACATAATGCAACGGAGAGCGGGCTGGATGCTTAAGTAAATAGTTGTTCAAATTAACTAGGGTGCTCAGAGATGCATTCCTTTGCTTACAGCCTAATGACTTTCTAAAGTCAGAAAAACAATCAAGCAAGCAGCGATCCGGGCAGCGCCTTCACCTCCTGAGCCTCCTGCAGGGGGATGGGAGCGGGGATGGGGACATTTCGATGGTGGCAGCCAGTGGCACCACAGCTCTGAGGCAGAGCCTTCCCCAATGGTCTTTCTCTCCCTGGGGAGAGGTTTCAGCTCTCCTATTTGCTGTGTTTTAGGGTGAGGGAGGGGGAAACCGTGCTCCCCACTGGTGCTGGCATCATGCCGATGAGGGATTCCTGGCAGATGGGTAGGTGAGAGTGAGGTGTGAGCCACCTTACCGAGGAAACCATGTCTCCAGCAGCACAGTGTCAGAGCTCAAATGAGGCTCAAGGCATAAGGTGACTCTCCTGGTTCCTGTCCTTAGGACAGCAAATCCTCCTGGGGGATGCCAGAGGCAGATTTCTCCTATGAGCAGAGTTGGCCCTGCTGAGGAGCTCACCACATCTTCCCTACGAATTCCCCGCACCCTGCTCTCAGTCTGGTGCAGACATCCTTTGTTTGCTGGTTAAGTGATTTCTTGGATGTCCTGCTAATGCTTGGTGACATTTGTACTGCTTTAGTCAATATTAATTATCTTTTGTCTCAAGTCAACAAAAAAACTTTTTTTATTCCCTACCCGTTGGTTTTATGTCATACGGGACTTGTGCCTCTCTCTGCTCCCGATGGTGGCACCGCCAGGAAACCTCCCATCAGCCTTATCTTCTCCAGTTCTGCCTTCTCTGTCTCCAAAGATTCCTTTCCTTCCAGCCGCTCTCCCCAGTGCCAGGACGCTGCCAGCCGGGAGCCACTTGTTTTGCGGAATCAAACCTTTTATAACCCAAAATGAGTTATAAAGCAGGTATGTTTATTTCCAGCGCTGGGGTGCAAGGGAGGATCTCCTCCTCGCTTGCACACCGTATAGCTTAACAAGCAGCTACTTATAGTGTAAAGACACGCATAGGTATAAGCGCCTACTACATATTCATACCCTATCCCTGCTTCGTATTATAATTAGGTCTGGAAAGTTCGCTCCAATCTTGCGCCTGCGTAGTGCCTCCTGATAGTTGTTGGCTGGGGTCTTAGGGATGAAGTAGGAAGTCTTGCTCGGGATGAATATATTGCTTTTTGAACTTTGCGCAGACTCAGTCTCCTCTGGCTGTTTTCAAACTCCTGAACCAAATACAGCAGCTTTCTGCATTCCAATGCCTACTTATCAGTAAACTGCTGCTAGCTGGCTCCTTCATTATCAACTTCCAAGGTCTTCAAGGTGAACAACGCCAAGCTCTAACGAATGCTCCCGGCCCCCCTTGTCTGCTTTCACACATCACGCTGGCACAGCACCGAGCGCCCATCCGAGCCTGGCGACCGCCGTACTTCAAGAGTTAAATGCTCTGCTCGGAAGCAATATTTATTGGCAAAACCCAATGCACAGCGTGTGTACCGAGGCCCCCGAGCCCCATCCTCTGGGGAAGGCGCCGATCAGATAGCTGCCTGCATGTTTGAAAACATTTATGTCACTGCGCAGGCTGCCGGCAGGCTCGCTGGGTTTCCTGGCACTGCCTGATCGACAGGGTCAGATCCCAGCAGCTGTTTTGAAGGAAGAGGAGCGCTCGGCAGCTGTGTGTAGTGATAGAAACCACCCGGGATGGTGCCAGCAGCCTTAGCGCGAGGCTCCATCCTGGCTCTGCTTTGGGGAAGGATGCTCTGCCAGCTCAGCATCCCCCCGGCCGCCAGCATCCGCCGCAGGGGAAGCAGCGCCGGCTGCAGAGGATGGGCAGCGGCAGCAGGTCGTGAGGTGGTGGTGGTGGAGCCCTCAGCGCAGGAAGGACATGGAGCTGTGGGAACATGTCCAGAGGAGGCCACGGAGATGAGCTGAGGGCTGGAGCATCTCATGTGCTAGGACAGTCTGAGGGAGTTGGGGTTTTTCAGCCTGGAGAAGACTCTGGAGAGACCTTAGAGCAGCTTCCAGGACTGAAAGAGGCTCCAGAAAAGCTGGAGAGGGGCTCTTGATCAGGGAGTGCAGGGATAGGGTGAGAGAAAAGGGTTTTCAACTGAAAGAGGGGAGACTGAGATGAGATCTTGGGCAGAAATGTTTTGCTGTGTAGGTGGGGAGGCCCTGGCCCAGGTTGTCCAGGGAAGTGGTGGCTGCCCCATCCCTGGAGGTGTTCAAGGTCAGGTTGGATGGGGCTTGGAGCCCCTGATCCAGTGGGAGGTGTCCCTGCGCATGGCTGGGGTGGAGCTGGATGGGCTTGGAGGTCCCTTCCAGCCCAAACCATTCTATGAGCCTATAATACCTCTTGTTGGGTCAGGAGGCTTCAGAGGTGAAGTGAAGAGGTGATCAAACACTTGTGAGAGGAGGTCTTTGTTTTCTCAAAGCTCCAGATCCCAGAGTCAGATGAATCTCAACCTATGCTTTTGTTTGGGAGCTGGTTTCCAACCTTTTTACTGCGCAGAAATATGGGAGACTGTTCAAAGAACAAAAAAGATCTACAAAAATCAAAGTGAAACTGCTTTTAATTTCTAACCTCGTTGTCTTTGAGGCAATCTTGTGACTGCATAGCACGACTCCCAGCTATTTAGCATTTGGAGCTTGCATTGTCCTTGCACAGAAGGCTGCAGCCAAAAATCAGAAGCACCCAGACTTGGTGTACACACCTGTACATTGTGTTTTGCACAAGGTTCCCATTTGAGACTTGTGTCTGACTCCTCTCGCCGTTCAGTGCTGTTCTCTCAGCTGATGGCTTTCTCCGAGTGCACACAGTTATGATGTAGAGTTATGCAGCAGGCAGCTAATCACGGCCGTGCTGCACGCTCGGGGCTGAGGGGTAAGGCTTAAGCAGGCTCCTCCGTTATATGAAATGCTGTGCTGCAGTTCCAGCGCCGAGGAAAGGTTTAAGCAGGGAGCAGCTACTAACAGATTCATTAAACTTGCTCCAGAGCAACTATAAAAAATCAATTTAGTTCATCAGGCGTCTCGAACTGGTGCCAGTGGCAGGGAGCATCTCCCAGCTGAGAGCTCTTCAGCTCTGAAGTGCAGCTCTGATATCACCGGGACTGGAGCATGACAGCAGGCGATGATCGAAAGCTGGGCTCCACGCCGGGCAGTGAAGTGCCCTGGCTGCAGGGCTCTGCTAAAGGAGAGGCTGCTGGCTGTCACCAGAGCCCCACATCCAAACCTCAGAGAAGCCCTGGCTTTAAAACCAGCCAAATGTCCCCAGGGTGGAGTGGAGGGGGTTGTGCTGGGTGGGCTGGTCTGGTGCCCATCACAGCTCCCACACACCTCCAGCAGGTTCCCGTCTCCTTCACTCCTGCGGGCTGGGAGGCAGCTCCTCTTACAGGGAGTGCAGGCAGCAAAAATACCCTCGATGACCTTTCTACTGGTGGTGGGCGATGCTTCACGGGAAGGTCAGCCCAACCTTTCCTGCTTTCATTTTATAATGAACATTTTCTCTTTTGTCACGTATTTTCAGAGCCCCAAGGAAATCCAGGGCGTTATAATCAGCCTAGATATTTAACTCCTGGCAGAGCAATCCCTCCCATATAAGTGGCCCCTGTACTGCTGTATTTCCATCAAGCCACACAGATGATGCTCAGGTCCTGCTGGGCTGCCCAGCCCGTTCTGTGCAAACAATTATAATCTTGGCTGCTTTTCTTTTCCTCCAAGCGGAGCCCACCCAGCCTTGCTCGCCGCGACATTGCTGTGTACGATAACAAACATCAGAAGTGCTGATCCCTCCACTCCAGTGTTAATGAAAACGTCTGGCGTTGCAGCATGAAATATTCATAGTGCCCTCGTCCCTGCTCCCCGACTGCTCCGACTGCGCCGCTGACGCTGGCCCCGGTGCCACGGCCAGCAGCCAGAGCACAGCGCTCGAAGACCACACTGTCTTCCTAGCGAATGCAAGTGCGAAGAAATACCCGTATCTATTCCTTCCTCTGGCTGCGAGGTTCATTAGAAGAGCTACTGGGGTGGATTTTGTTCCTGGTGGGCTGGCCTGGCAGGCACCTGCCTGAAGGAGCTGCAATCCTCATTAAAAGTCACTTCAGAGCCCGGACAGAGGAAGGGGTGGTGATGCCAAGCAGAGGGCACTGGAGAGCGTTTACTCACGCATGAATCTGCTGCTGGCACTTGTCAGCAGTGAAAAGGAAAGGAGGGTGTTTAAATCGGAGGGGCTGGCAGCAGCACACCCATCTAGGAGAGCTTATTTCAGCTTTGTATCCGCTAGCAAACGTTTAACAGCAGTGGCTGGTCCCTGCTTTGCTTTCATGAGGCACCAGTGGGGGCTGTCAGACTCTGCTGTTGGCATCTGCATTTCTCCAGGCCTTTCACTGCGAGCAGAGCCCCATGGATCCTTTCTTCCTTCATGAGATAGGCACTGGGGATGGAAATTGGGGCAGGGATGCTCAGCATCCAGGGAGGGGGCAGCCCCGGGTTGGGTGTCTGCATCACTGCGATACTGCCAGGGAAGAGCAAACTGGAGCATGAAGCATCTCAGCTCCCATTAAAAGTGCTTCATCACGTGGCAGGGGAAAACTAAATCTAGGGAAGGAAGAGGCTGTGGGAGAGAAGACAGATCCCTCCAGACATTTCTCCGTGTGATGGCAGTGGGGTACCATCGCTTCTTCACTCTGCGCAACCTGTGTGAGCCTCTGGGATAGCACACCTGGGCATGGCGAGCTGATCCCCTCCTACTCGTGCTGTAGCTCACAGGCAAAAATAACCACGGATGAGGAGAGAAGATTTTTCAGGAACGCATTAAGCTGAGCGGGTGAGAAAAAGGAGTGGGCGAGGGGCTCCTGTGAAATTCAAATGCTTCCTTTCATGCACTTTCTAAATGAGGCTGCTCCTTCCCCATCTGAAAAGATGCTTCTGTCTCTTGGGTGGCAGAACCAGGGAGGCTCTGCAGGGAGGCACACAGGGTCAGCCTTTGGCCTGCATCCACATCCCCATCCTACCCCATTCCCATCCCACCCCATCACAGCTCCGCATGGGAGCAGATTCATGTTGTTTCTTTAGTGGGACAGAACTCCTGCCTCCCCAGTAAGGACCTGTGCACCCATGCATAGCCAGAGCGGAGAGAAGGAGCCCAGCCATGCTCGCCAGCAACTAGAGAAGGAGGTCAGTGTTCATTCGACCCCACACCCTGCAGAGGGTGGCACCACAGCAGGTGGCACAAGCTAAGCTCCTGGTGTCTGCTCAGGGTGAGTTACACCAAGTTCCACTACAGCGATACCAGTGTGGTGGTATTCACTGCCCAGCACGGCTGCCCTGGCACCCTATAACCTTGTATCCAAGCAGGATCCGCATGACCGTGACACCCAAAGTACCATCTCCAGACAGGAGTGGCATCCCTGCTGCCCCTGTTAGCTCTGGGCCACCGGCAGGTCCCTGGCAGGGAGTGCATGGGTCACCAGGCTGGGGCAGGCAGCTGTGCCTGTGGCTGGTGGTTCCACCAGTGCCCGCATACACTGGAATAGCAATCTTTCTAATCCTCAGGTCATTTAAGTCATCTTCTTTATCCAGCTGCAGAGAAACAAACAGATAAGGAGAACACTGGGGCACAGAGGAGGGATGGAGACCTTTATTGTCTCTCGTGAGTCACCTGCCAGGGGGAACATCATCAGAGGAAAGTTATCAGCAGAGCAGTGAAGCACACAGGCAAAGCTGCAGAGAAATCAGATGCGCTTCTAAAGGAAGCACCCAGCCAGAGCTGTTTGGACCACACTGCACAGGGACCAGCACAGAGCGGTGCAGGGCTGGAGGTCGCACACAGAATCATGGAATGGTTTGGGCTGGAAGAGACCTTAAAGCCCATCCAGTCCCATCCCCTGCCATGGGCAGGGACATCTCCCACTGGATCAGGGGCTCAAAGCCCTGTGCAGCCTGGCCTGGAACACCTCCAGGGATGGGGCAGCCACCACTGCTCTGGGCAACCTGGGCCAGGGCCTCCCCACCCTCATCGTGAAGAATTTCTTCCCAATGCCTAATCTAAATCTTCCGCCTTCCAATTTAAAGCCATTTCCCTTCATCCTGTCCCCTCACTCCCTGATCAAGAGCTCCTCCCCAACTTTCCTGGTGTCCCTTTCAGAACCGGAAGCTGCTCTAATGTCTCCCCACAGCCTTCTTTTCTCCAGGCTGAACAACCCCAACTCTCCCAGCCTGTCCCAGTACGGGAGGTGCTCCAGCCCTCGGATCATTCCGTGGCCTCCTCTGGCCTTGCTCCAACAGGTCCATGACCTTCCTGTGCTGAGGACTTCAGAACTGAATGCAAGACTCCAGGTGAGGTCTCGTGAGAGTGGAGTAGAGGGGCAGAATCCCCTCCCTTATCCTGCAGGTTCCACTTCCCGGCCTCTCCCTTTGGGTCACTTTTCACTGACCCAGAATTCATAAGGGCTGGTTCATATTCCTTCTTGCAGGTTTGGGAGCTGTGGCCTGAGGTTTCTATTCCCACTCTCAGCCGCTCAAGACATGCAACGAGGACACCAGCAGAGGTATGCTCGCGTTCTGGATGGAGATATTCATGGGAGCTGTGGCACTCGCTGTCCTCACCTGGGGATCCGTGGCAGCCCTTGCACTCTCTGTCCCCACCCAGGAACCCACAGGAGCCGTGGCCCTCGCTGTCCCTACCCAGCTCCAGGTAGCTGAGATGTTGCATTGCTGCATAAATCCAGCTGAGAGCTCCTCCTCTGGGGTAGGGGCGGCCGAGTCTCTTCAGCGGTGGACAGGGATGTGGAAGAATCAGAAAGAAACTTCAGCAGCATTTGTATTCCCAACAGCCCTCTTCTATTCAACTTCACTTTTAAATGTGTTCCTTAAGTTTCTTTTCTACTCCTGAAAATTTTCCTACAGTGAAAAATAATGCAAGGCGCAGGCTGGAAGGAGCAAGTGACTTCCATCTCAATGACACATCTAATGTGCCTGTGAATGGAAAGTCTCTTGCTCATTCCGGTCCCGTCCTTTGCGTTTGGCTGTTCTGAATTTAGCCAGGCATCATTAAAGCTGAGTGATCTGGAGAAAGGAGTCCAGGCTGGCACGTTCGGGCGGCGAGGCAGAACCGCTACGTGCTGAGAGGAGCGCACCCCATGTTGGGTGAGCCAGGTCCAGAGGGTTGGGTTCCCACCATGGGGCGAGAGCCACCCCTGCAGACCTGGAAAGGAGGATGGAGATGGACCCTCCTCACTGTCCCCACCCTCTGCAGCCCCTGTGTGTGTCCACAGGTCAGGGCCAGCAGGGAGGGGAAGCTCTTGATATGGTGCTGAGGGATGGTGCTGTGGTCTTTGGTCTCAGGATTTCACTTTTCCCTCTATGCCAAAGCGGAGACGGGGATGAGTCAAGGTGAGAACCTGTGTTTAACTTGGTGAGGTGGCTTCTCCCACTCTCACTTTTCTCTCTGCTGTCCCTTCTCTGCTCTCCATTGAGGAAAGTGGGAGTGTGTGATGCGTAGAGCATTTGATCACAGCCTTGCTCTGGCTTTGAGCAGGAACACTGCTGCAGAGGAGCAAGTGGAGGGCAATCAGCAGTGACAAAGACACAGACGTTCTCCCTCATAACATTCTCTCCATCTCTATGCGTTTGGTATTTTCCATCTCTGTTGGGGCTCTTGGCCAGTCGACTCTCCAAACCTGCTACCACAGGCAAACCAGGGGAAACAGTGAGTAGCCTGACACAGCACCTTAGAAGCAGATGAGAGTTGCTGGACTTGGTGCCTCTTAAGTATTTAGATGAAATCATGAGCCACCTCTTCTCTCACAGAAAACCCTGTAACAGCTGTGCTGAAATGTCTCGTGGAACCCCAAATGGACCGTGAATATATTTTGCCTGGTCCTCAGCGAGGTGTGGGACGCATGATGCTTCCTGTGCAGGACATCCTGCCTGTCCCACCATCCCCTGGCACAGCAGCTGACAGCCCCAAGCCAGCTCCTCTGGAAATGCCCTCGGTAAAAACAAGGAAAACTCAATGAACTCTTGCAGCCAGCCTTGCTGTAAAGATAGTGGGAAGTGCTGCAGAAGGTGAGGAAAGTTGGTATCTCTCCCTGTTTACCATTCAGGTAATTAAGTCAACACCATTCTGAACCACAGCAGAGTTATTTAATCACTAATTCAGGATACATTTGTCACAGGGGGTTACTCTTAAGCAGCTGACTTGCAGGTCCAAGCTGACATTGGTGAGACGACTCTGCTGCTAATTAGTTTAGTTCTCTGCCGTTATGCCTTTTTTTCTGTTTACATAATTAATTCTGTGAATTTTGTATTCTCACTTAAACTCACTCTTTTTTTTATAGACCAATCACTACTAAAAGATGAATTTTTTATAAGTTTGCCTTTGTTACTTTAAATTTTTTATAAACTTCTTACCCTTAAGGAATATTTCTTATAGCTGGCAATAAAGTATGTTAATTTCATTTGAAAAGGGAAATGTAAGTTTGTATTTTATTAAATGTACTCGCTCGCTCCCCATCTATCTGCACGCATGGGAGGTGCTTGGGGTGTCAAGGGCTGCACCGGGAGCAGGGGTGGGAGGGCTGCGATGACCCCTGCCATCCAAACTGGCTTTAAAGGAGTGCTGAGAGCACATCCCATGTCCATCCCCAGCAGGACATCCCACTCCCATCGCCCTGCCTGCCCCAGGGCTGACGGCTCTCAGTTCTTCAAGCTTCCCAGCCCAGCCCCTGGCTCTACGCAGATATGGGAGGACTCATCAGTGGCTCCCCTGCACCCACAGCCTCGTTGCGCTGGCAGAAGGCTGAGGGTGAGCTCTCACCCAGGGCAGAAAGCTGCTAATGAGCCCCCACCTCCATCACCAGTGCCTCAGCAGGCTGTTAGCCACGCCAAAAGGCTGCTTTTAGTGTGATAAATGGTAATTCAGATTTGTTTCAGCTTGGTGGTTCCGCTGCCTGAGGTCAACCTTGGGCGTCCAGCGTCTTGCTGCCAGGCTGACGGCAGGGCTGGCGGAGCAGCCTGACACAGGCAGGGATGCTCGCAGCACACAGGTCACTTGCTGCTGTCACAGCCTCTCTCCACTGGATCCACAGCTCTTTGCAAAGGTGAGGCTGGCAGTGGAGCAGCCCTGGCTGCAGGCTGAATTGCCTTGTAAAGAGCTCTCCTCCCCTTTTGCCACAAAAATCCGTATCTGTGGAAATGAAGCCCCTTTTTCACTTGGGAAATATCACAGATATTCCTCCTGCATTTGCATAGCGCTTGAGATAGTTGGTTTAATACACGGAATATCTGCATGATCACTGAAATAGGCATAATACGTATCTCACGCGAAGCAAGGAGGCTGTAGATCCAGCAGCAGCGAATATTACCGCATCATAAAGCACAAGCTACTGAAGGAGATAAAGAATGTTTTCCCCTTTGGACAAGGCACCAGCAACGCTCTGACATGTCCTCAGGTGAAGGCTGCCTGTCTGAAACCATCAAACGCAAGAGCAAGTGGAGGGCAATCAGCAGTGACAAAGACACAGACGTTCTCCCTCATAAAGCACCGGAGTAAAGGGATGTAAACACGTAGCTGAACACAGATTCCTTGGCTGGTCACTGTGTTATACGTGGTGCGCAGCCCCCACGCTGCTTCTAGTGCTTGGCTGGAGTGTGACAGCTCAGGTCATCGGGGGGATCCCACTGATTTGGGGACTGGGGAAGCTGGTAAATCAGAGCTCAGCACAGGCTGAGGGAGGACCAGGCTGCAAGCGCTGTGTTCCCCAGTGTTCTGTGCTTTCCACAAAAATGATAATGATATTTGAGCCTCTTGCTGAACGAAAGCTGTGGGCAGCAATGCATTAATGACAACCAAACCATGTCGTGCTTCGAGGCACCCCAGTTCCCGGAGTAAACACAAACACAGCAGGCTGGTGGGTGTGAATGGTGCCAGCTGGGTTAAACCCAGGTCTTCCTCACTCTTTTACCCCATATTCACTGCACGTGAAATGGCATTCAATTTTCTTTGCATCCTCCTTTTCATGCTTTCATTTCCTCAGGTTTCTTTCATAAAGGGATTGTGCGTTATTAGTATTTGCAGAGCTGCAGGGAACTGCACTGCCTTCTTTCATCCAGGCTCTGTTTTCACTGCGAGCACAACCCGGCTCCCTGCCCTGCTGCACCAGGACCACCACCAAGTGAAAGTATAAGGGTTATTCACCTACATGGAGCTGGCTACATCACACACAGTGTGATTCTTAGTCCAGCAATAAAAGAGCTCTTTGTTTTTCTCTGAATTACTCCACATAAGTAAAGTCTTTGCCAAGGATGTGACTTAGTTCGGCAGTGACCCCCAACCCATCTGGATCCCATCTCCCTGGGCTGCTCTGGGTCCCACTCAGGAAACCTCAAGGAGCATGATGCCACCAGCATCCCAAGGGATGCAGCACCAGCCAGCCTGCAGCTCCCACAAAGCCTCCGCACCCGGCAGAGCTACAGCTGCCATCGTCACCCACTTCACTTGCAAAGACTTCTCAAACCAAAGCTGCTCCAGAGCCCACACGCTCATAATAAATGGTTTAGGAGAGAAAATGCCAGTGTCAGCCTCAGTCGAAGATGATCTACGACTCCTCAGCCTCATTTGGGCTACTTGGAAACAAATCGATGGACGACTGGGTCTCCAGGCTAATAAATAATTCCAATGATAAAAATAAAGTATAACTAATAGTAATGTGCAGCATTCATAGGGCACATCCCTCACGCTTAATAGGGGCTTGGCTATTGAGCTTAATTAAAAGTGACACCAAATAAACTGTTCTTTCACATTTGACTCCAAACCGTTGACTGCTTTCTCTTAAGCACAGGGGCCACCTCAGCTGCTAATTACCCAGCTGCAGCGTGGCAGCGGCATGGCTGGTGCTGGCTGGCTCATCTCTCTGCAAGGGAATCACCACTGCCCTCCAACCCAGGTAGTGATGGGTGAGCTCGGAGAATGATCCCAGAACTATGCACCCTTCCCCCCACTCCCCCCAGCCAAAGCAGCCTTATAGCTGTAATTCACCCTAATTATTTCCTCTGCTACAGTATGCATTAATGACCCTGGTATTAACGCAGAGTGCTACCATTTGTTCCCATATGTACCGGAGTGCTCATTAATACCCTGTAAATTGTACCAGGATGCTTCCTGGCTGTTAAGCATCACCGTGTATTTAAAGGGGTTACCCTGTGAGAGCAAGAAGATGTCAAATGTGTCTGCAGCCCTGATGCTTTCTGGGAGGACAGGGTTGCAGAGCTGGAAACTGTTCAGTTGTACAACATTGAGTCACAGATTTCCCTGCTCAGCGTTGCCTGAAAGCCCCAGACCTACCTGCTCCTGGTTTCCTCTTCCCATGGAACCAGATGGGTCACAGAATCATAGCATCATGTAATGTCCTGACTTGGAAGGGTCTCACAAGGATCATTGAGTCCAGATCCTGTCCCTGCACAGGACAGTGCCAGGAGTCACACCTTGTGTCTAAGGGCATTGGCATAATGCTTCTGGAATATCATCAGGCTTGGCATCATGACTGCTTCCCTGGGGAGCTGTTCCAGTGCTCCACCAGCTTCTGGTTGAAGCTCCTAATATCCAGTTTAGGCTTCCTAAACTACTTCCTTTAGCTACAGGATAAAATACTGGCAAAGTCAATGCATGTCCCGGATAAAATGTGTCTGAATCCCACTACTCTCTCCTGCTGCCAGACTTCATCCCCCCTGCAAGACATTGAACCCCCTTTGGCCGTGCTCAGTGCTGCGCTTTACCCTAATCATGTGTTTCTTGTTGTTCATGTGATGCTCATATGCTGCTCGTGGCTCTCAGCCATGTGTCGGTGCAGCGTGGAGGTTTTCCTGGCACCCTGCCTTTGCTCTGGGATGACCCTGGGCACTCAGTGGACGTACAGGGGTTTTACAAAGCTGTGGCTCACAGGACACTCCAAACCACTCTTGGTGGGACTGAGGCTTCATTGCAGGGCCCAGGCACCTCTTCCAAAGGTTTCTACCCCCAAAACCTTATGCCTTTTGCCAGCAAAAATGTGACAAGAGAAAGGATGCCTATGCCCCAGCCACAGACACTGAGGTCTATGTCACCTCTTTGAAGCTGTAGCACAAATACAACTTTGGCTTGGATCTCAGATGTTCTTCAGCTGATTATCCCCTGAGCCGTCCTTTACTTCTCCATGGTCACCAGCAGCCCTGCAGAACCACTTCTAAAGAGCCGCTCATCCCCAAGGTTCCATCGCTTTCATTCCAGCCCTGGTGCAGGTCCACGGGTGAGCCCGGTGCTTGCCTGTTGGAACAGACAGGTTCCGCAAACCCAACCTATGCTCTGTGGCCACCACTGCCACAGAAACCCCTGGGGAGCAGCATGCTTCAGAACAGGCGTTTCAAACACCACGATGCCTTGAAATCAGGAACCGGCTCATTTTAATCTTTCCTGCTTTGATGACTTCAGATCTGCATTAGCACAAGATGTTTCTAATCTCTTATCTATGGCATTTTGTTTTCCCTTTAATCACGCAAGGTGGGCTTAACCAGGAGGATATTACACAGTTCCCTCCCGCTGCTTCTTTGTAGCTCAATACTTGCACATACTAATGCTCAATTATTTGTTATACAGTGTCTAATATTTTCTATAGTAAACAGAGTTTTGTTATCAGTTAATGTATTGATGAAAGAGCATGAGTCCATCAATTGAATATGTAATAAATACAGAAATATACTTGAACTATTGATTGCTCCAGTTGCTTATGTGCAGTATTGATATTGAGTGTGCAGGTTTGCCCTCAGACTGTTGAGTCATGATACACCAGTCACCATTTTTAATAATAAAGGGTGACTATTTTTGAACACTTCACATGAAAAAAATCCATTTGCTAAATGGGTTTGTGCGTGTTTCTGGGACCACTGGAGTGGAAAGGGTGGGAGAGGAAAAAGGGAAAAGGTGCCAGTTATCTGCATGCCTCAGGAAACACACAATCAACGAGGAAAACACAGATTATCCTCTGTATCAGAGTTACATCAAAGCTGTTAATGAAAGCCTGTCAGACACAAAAGATGCAAAATCGATGTCTCTAAAGTTTGGATGCATCAATATGAGGGTTGTCCAAACAGCCTGGCTCCTCTCTGCACGCAGATTCCTGCGCTAGTGCCCAGGTTGGCCACAAGTGGGAATTTCACTTGCAGTTTTCTGAGGGATTCTGAATTTCAGGGAGGAAAAAAGCATTCTTTTTCAGACCAGAAACGGTCAATTTCCAAGTTTCAAAGAAATTTGCTGTATAGATAAACATAACTCAGGCTGAGAATCCCAATCAAATCACCATATTTCACAAGCTGTGGTGCACTAGCTGGGCTGCAGGAATTGTCTGTGTACGTGCTCTTAGTTTGCAGCAAATGTAAATTTATGTTTAAATCACTTTCTTGACATTTCAGATCAGTAACAGCACTTTGCAATTACCCTGGGATAAGAGTGCATACAGGACAGTTAGCTTAGGTGACCTGCAGCAACCTGGTAAGTGCATTTACTTATTTGCAGAAAAGAAAGAGGGAGAGTAATGAACTGAAAAGCTGTGACGAAGAAAACTCATTGTGTCACAGTGACTTCAATATTAAATTCAGCCACAGCCGTGCTAGGGCGCAACACCCCAGCGAACCTCCACCCCTGCTCATCACATCCCTCCTGATCCATTCATTTTAGTATGCATGAGAAAAAATGTCCCATGTATGTCCAGTGCCCCATCCCCGCTCATACATGATGTTCCAGGCCAGGTTGGATGGGGCTTGGAGCCCCTGATCCAGTGGGAGGTGTCCCTGCTTATGGCAGGGGTTTGGAGCTGGATGGGGTTTAAGGTCCCTTCTAAACCAAACTATTCTATGGTTCTATGTATGGTACGACCCCACGCAGTATCTCCCATTCAAAGCAGATTCCATGGCAGCACTGTCTGGAAACCCACTTGCAGGACAGGAGCTGCTGCTGCTCTGCATCACCTTCCCCAGGGCAGCGCAGGATGGAGCAGCAGCAGCTCTGAGGCTCCATTCCTAGGGTTACACCCCCATGTAAGGTAGCTTTCAGTGGAAAAGGAACCAGGCTCTTGAAATCCTATATCACTGCCCACATTCGGTGCACAGCTGCCCTTGAGTCTTTACTAACAGCCCCTCTCTTTTCTACAATTCTAATGTTTCTCTTGCCTCCCCATTTCAACCCTGAAACCTTCCCCTCTCTGAGACCATGTCCAATTAATGTCTAATCTCCACGACTCTCAGCCAGGAGGCGGATCGGTTATGCCACCAATAATGACTCCATTTACACAGCTCTTTCAGCAGATGCAATGTGATCCTTAAGGCAATGGCTCTCCCAGTCCATTCACAAACTTCTTTAGGCATCCCCCCTCATTAAAGAGGTGCTCCTGTCTTCTTCTGCCCCACCTTTGTTGAGCACTATAGAAAAAACACTTCCACCATATGGAATTTCTCCTATGCAGCAGTCAGTGACCAGGCAGTTTTGGAGAGCGCATCCCTTTTCTGCCAGCTCCAAGGCAGGGTTTGTTAAGAGGATGGCAGCAAAAATAATTCTTTTTGTTATGGCAAAACCAAAAGCTGAAGGCCACTGCCAGCCTGAGCTCATGTGCTGAGCCCCAAACGTTCTGTAAGGGAAAGCTGTGAAAAGTGATGCCAGTTCAAACCTGCTGGCTAAAGAAATGGGAGGAAATGAGAGATTTCCAGATAGGAAATTTCCAGTCACAGTAGGGAAAGGCAACCAGCTGCAGCGAGAATCAGTGGTTTAAGAAGTAGAATAAACAACAAGCCAAAGAGAAGCACACCAGAAGGGATTTCACCATCCCTGCTGTAAGAGAAGTGGGGTTTGGGTGGAGGTGAGATTGTGCCAAGGGACTCAACTGATTTGTATGGAAGTTGGGATGACCCAGAACCCCACCAGCTCCTTGCTCCAATTCCCTCCCAGCCTCCAGGAATCATTCCAGAGCAGCAGGCGTGGAGGAAGGGATGGTGAGGTCCCTGTGCCGGCTCTGCAACAGATCTGCCAGCTGAACCCACAGCCTCATGCATCCAAACTCATTACACAGCGAGTAGTGCAGCAAAGAGATTTCTTCTGGATTTTAGACAACACAGTAGCTAAAACTGGCAAGGTGTTACCCAAAGAATTGATTTATAGGTGATAACCAACGATGGGTCCAAAGGGTCAGGATCAGCTGTGCTGTGCCATCCTGAAAAGACACCATGGGGACATCTCTTGTTCTTGTGTCTTCACTGCTTCTAGTTTTAATTTAGCTTAAATGTTAATTGTCTGAGTCAATGAATTTGCATATTTCTGTGTTCTGGCCATCGATATTTGGCAGCTTGTCTGCATGACTGAAAACTCTTCTGACCTTTACTATCAAATAGATTTTGGATCCCGGGAAATCAGAGAACAAATTATGTTCATCCAAAACATTTTGACCCCAGAGGAGCAATGAAAGCTCCTGCTAACCAGCGTCCTCCCCAAAAGGCAGCACTCTTAGTTGGAAGGTGAACAGAATTAATTCCAGGTAAATATTAGCACTGGGTAAATGGTAAAATGCACAGAGGGTACTTTTTCAGGTTCAAAATGTAACTTTGATTTGATTGCATCGTTTAGCAAACACCGTTTATTGATTTGCAGGTTTAGAAGCTGTTATGAAGAATTCTCTGCCCAAGAACTGAGGATCAGGAAGAGCCTCTAGAAAAGCACGTGAGGAACAGACCCATCGCTCTTCTCAGCACGACTCGTGTCATCCCACCTGACGTAGGGTGAGCAAAGCTCTTTCAAGATGATGGCATCACTTTTTTTTTTATGGGAAGCACAGCTTGGGGTGGCCGGAAAAGAGAGCTTTTGAGAAGTTCTGTCAATTTTTTCTCTATTTTTCAGATAAAAGATTCAGGTTTAGAACTCGGGAGTGCGAAGTTTTTGCAAACACCAAACTTTTGTTCACATTTTCTAGATTTTTCAGTCATAGTTTTTCTTCACTCAAAAATGTTCATTGGGGAAAAACAAAGCAAAGATGCTCTTTCCAATGGGACCTGGTGAGTAGTGGTGATCAGCAAAATACACAAGGACCCTGAGCCACCACCATCCACCTCCCTGCTTCTCCAGGGGCTGGAGTAGGAGGGATGCTGGCAAGGAGGGGCTCCACAGACCCAGAAGATGCTCCAACAGCTTTATCCACAGTGGCTCCTATCCTGGTTTCCTCCCAGCAGCTCCAAGGAACCACCCCGGTGCCGATGCGTGGCACGCACGACGGTGCAGCTCGATGCATGCCACACACATGGCATCTGTCACGCTCCCCTCCGCTGCTGCCTACCTTGCTGAGTTAGTTATGAAATTATCTTCACATTTGGGGGCAGAAATAAATATTTAATTGCAGTAATGGCCATAATTTGCATTCAAATGTTTTTCAGAGCCAGAATTCCTCACTAAATGACACTAAAGGCTTTTGAGAATGATGAACTTATTTGAGAGCATTGCTTTCCGTGCCACTGAACGTCATCACCAGAAAAATGGCTAAATTTAGCAAATAAAAAAAAAAAAGCCCAAACAAAAAAGGAAAAAAACCTATTTTCTCAGCTGTAATAAATACAGCAGGTAGTAAAAAGGAGCATACTTCAGCTGTAAGTGGGGTATTGTTGTTTGATATGTGGGAGAAAAGTCAGAAAGCTAATAAGACATTTTTATACAGAAAAAATCACGTAATCCCAGTGCATTATACATGTTGTACTTATTCACGGTCTGTCCATGGGCAGATATTTATTATTACACACAGCTATCTGTTTCATGAGGAGGTGCAGATTGGAGCTTTATACAGAAAACCTTTGGGTATCTCCTTTATCCAGAGAGCATTCGGGTGTTATTTATCCCTGACATAAATCATAGAATCGTAGAATCATAGAATCGCTTGGTTGGAAGAGACCTTTGAGATCATTGAGTCCAACCGTACCTGTCCACTACTAAACTTATCTCTGAGCACCTCATCTGCCGGGCTGTTGAATCCCTCCAGGGATGGGGACTCCACCACCTCCCTGGCAGCCTCTACCAGGGACTGAGAACGCTTTACATGAAGAAATTTTTCCTGCTGTCCAATCTGAACCTTCCCTGGTGCACCTTGAGGCCATTTCCTCTCGTCCTATCACCTGTCACTTGGGAGAAGAGACCAGAACCCACCTCGCTGCAACCCCCTTTCAGGGAGCTGTAGAGAATGATGAGGTCTCCCCTCAGCTTTCTTTTCTCCAGGCCAAACAACCCCAGGTCCCTCAGCAGCTCCTCATAAGACTTACAATACAACTCTTTCCTCTGATCAGACTATTTGATGTCACCGCTCCTGCTATGCCCTCAGCAGACCTCATGCTCTTCAGCTCTGCCCTGAGCACAGTGGTGAGCCCAGCTCTGCCTGCAGCTCCCAGCCTGAGCATCTCCCCTCTCCCAGGACTGAAATTCAGACTTTGTGTCCATACCCTTTGTTCCATAGGCTGGGGAAATGTCTGTTAATGAACTGTAAGCCGGGGTTACACCACATGCTTGGGTATTGTTTCCTACATGTGGTCCCGCTGCCTGGAGTGGTTCCCAGCACTGGGAAGGCAATCCTGACCCGCACCCACTCAGCAGAGACGCAGGACTGTGCTGGCTTCCCCTGCTGCTGCCGATTGTGTGCTGATGGAAGGATGCTTCTCTAATACCCTGAAATTTTGTCTCCCTTTTTCTTTTCAAAAGCAGTGACTTCTCTATCTGTGTGCTATTCAAAGCCACAAAAAAAAAGCACATCCTTTTGCTTTGGCCAGCTTTCTGAGTTGGATTTTTTTTTCCTTTGCAATTTCCTTTCAGTCCTGAATACTGGTTGCTCTCTGTCTGCTCAGTCTGCTCTTCTGTAGAGATAATCCCATGACTTGATTTTCAAGTACATTTAGCGTCTAGACAGGGCATTGCGATCCTTTGTCCTTCCAGCCCGATTCCCTTATTGATTCCAATAGCCCTTCAGGCGAGGGCACTTTCTAAATCCAAAAATTGCCGGCACTGCAGGCAGCCCCGCACCACCGCCACCGCCACCGTGTCTCTGTGCCATCGTGCTGCCAGACTTTCTCGTTACTCTTATAAATAGCTGGAGGGGCGGGGGGGAGAAAATCCATAGTGAGATATGGCAATTATAATGGAGGAGGAAAAAAAAAAAGCCTAAGAGCAGCTGTCAGGGCCTCCCCAACCCCAGGAGGGCTCAGAGTAACCTCCTCACATCGGCGGCAGCACCTCCAGGAGGTTCAGAACTTCAGCTGTGTCCCAGATCTCCCCAGTCCACGGGTGGGCACCCAGCTCGGCTGCAGCTCCAGCCAGGATCAGCACTCCTGCAAGATCCAACACTCGTTCTTGCTCTCCTTATCCATACATCAGGACAACCCAATTAAGTCATTTACAGTGAGGACCTGGAGATGGCAGCAACATATAATCACAAACATAAGCAGTTTTTACATGGTAATTAAATATTCTATTCTTTTTATCAGTTCAACACAGACAGAAGATTATTTTATGCTTGATATCATTCCAATTTTTGATCCATTTCCCCCCCCAACTTAAAAAGGATTAAGATTGGGCTTCTGGTAATAATTTTGGATATGCCAACTTCATAAACACCACACAGCATTGTATTAAACTCATTATTAGCTACTTTTGCTTATTGTTAAGACCGTTTCTCTTCTATGGGATAACATCTGAAATGTCTGAAACCAGATGGTTTGAATGGTCAAGCTGAAAGGCCGGAATATTTTTTAAGCCTGTTTTAAAATCAAACATACTATGGCTTTAAACTCCATCTGATAAAACAGACTGGAGTAGATTGGCAGGGAGAGAGGAAACACCGTGCCTGGCTTTGATCATTTTCAAAAGGAATTGGCACGTGTGATTTTCTAGAAGATGAAGGCACCAGGTGAAACTATTTCATATCCCAAGACCTTTTCTCTGTTGAAACCAGCATCTGCTTCTCGTTTTTCCCAGGTCTGGAGAGCAGTCCTCTTGACCTCCCAGTTTACATCAATAATTGGTTTGTATCAGTCTCTGGGCAAGAGGCAAAGGCCGTGATGAATGGCTGATGCCGTGGAGGTGCAGAGTGGGTGGGATGGAGAGGAGCTGCATCTTCATCCGATGAGGGATGGGGAGGCAGGGGGTCTCTGATGACTTTCCTGAAGCACGGAAGGGCAGTGTGTGGTGCGTTTGCAGAGGGAGAGTGGGGTGGGCAGCATCCCACAGGAACAGAGCATGGCTGGGGAATTTCCACCCAGAAAGGTTAGTCCATCCAGAAGACTCATCCGCTGTCCTCGGGGTGTGCTGGCTCTAGGTTGAGAAACTCAACTGCTTCCAGCCCGTCCTTCTCCCCAGGGAGAAGGGCTGGAAAACTCAACTGAGAGGTGGAAGATGCTCCATCCTTGGAAACATTCAAGGTCAGGTTTGGTGAGGCTCTGAGCAAACTGATCTGGTTGATGTCCCTGCTCACTGCAGGGGGGTTAATGACTCTCATGGTCCCTTCCAACCCAAACCATTCTATGACTCTATGTGTAGGATAGGCTCAAACCCCAATTAATGTAGAAGGTTCTTGAACCTAAACAAACAGTGAAAGCCCTCCCTGCCCCGGCCAGTGGTGTGGCCATCACCCACCCACGGCCCCACTGCCAAGGCATCTGCATAAAACCAGCCTACTGTCAAAGACAACATTAATTATAACTGGTTCACTAATAGCTGAAAATAACTAATGCAATTCTCTCTGTTTGGCGCCAGTAGGGAACAAGTCCAGAGTAAATGAGCTCACGGTTAGGAATCAAAGATTAACAGACTATCTAGGAGTAATTTCTTCTCCACATGAATTAGCAAATCATAGGTAATTATTGTGGGCAGAGCTAGGCAGGTTCATTTTACTAGGTCAGTTAAGAGCAGCCTAGGATAATTAAATTGTCCCCAAAGCCACTAACAATGCTGGAGTTAGACAAGGCCATTTTTCCTTGAATTTTCATCTTCTGGGTAAATCCTACTTGCCCTTAGCATTGCCCTCTGGGGCAGATCTGTACTCAGAGGTGAGTTTGATTATGTAGTTGTTGACTAAATGCCATTTTGGGGTGGCTGCAGCCAGGCTGCTCCCCCAGTAGGGGTCCCAGTTGCCCATCCCTGCCACGGGTGCTGCTCTAGGGGCCATCCTTGCCAGGTCCCAGCCATGGGGTTACAACTTGGGGCTTGCCTCGCATGCAGAGAAGGGCAGGGAAGCGACAGCCACCTCTCCTGGTGTGACAAGCACTGAAGCCGGTGATATGCTCACCCAGTTTCAGCCTCAAGTGTGATGTTGAGAGAGATGCAGCACCCTCTGCCTGCTCCCCTCGCCCATCCTGCAAGCTCCTGCATGTGCAGAAGGGCAGGATTTGCCCTGATGGAACTTTGTTTTTGACTTTCCTTGCAGAAAGAGGGTGGAAAAAATTGCACAAGGGTCTGTGAAAGAAATAATAACAGTGTCCTTTGGGAGCTGATGCTTGTGGTGAAACAGTGAGAGCCTTGGAGGGTCCTTTATTATTTCCTCTGGACATTACTTGGCCATGGGATGCAGCTTTCCCTCTACTGGTGCTTGATGCCGACGGGAATAAGGATGCAGCGTCATTAAAAATAGAAGCATGAAAGATTATTTACATTTCAAGAATCGCTAAGGTCTTTAAAGAAACTTCCATCATCCTTTAAAGGCTCTTAGTCAAACGCTGTTCATTATTAATGCCTGTTGGCTTTATTTAGCCTATGACTACAATTATATATTTATGAGGTAATCAGCAATTGGAAATTTCCCTGTAATGGTAACTGGAGCTTGGCATCCAAATAAAATGAACACCATTAAGAAAGTATTGCGGTCATTGGGGTGGATCAAGTGTGCTAATAGCCCAACTAACAGCAATTAAGTCAATTAACCATTCAGACATATGCTGCTCAATTTCCCTGCTTAAACAGCCCGGTGCATCTGCGAAATTTGTGGAACTTATTTATGGTGCGAGCGGCTGCTCCTCATTATTAACCAGGGGAAACCGAGAAAATAAGGGAGGCTTGTAAAAAATTAACTACTGCAGCAAAAAGATCCACTAATTGCCCATTCCCCTCCCCATAGGGGAAGGTTTCGCTTTCCAGAGTATTTATTTATCATCTTTTGAACGTCACTATGAGCACTTCACGGAATTGCTTGGACAGGTGGATGGGCTGTGATGGGTGCTGGAGGCTCCTCGGAGCAGCACAGGATGGATTTACAGTCAGCAGCAGTGGTGGGGGATTTATCTGTCTGTCCTGTGGAGTTGTGTCAGCGTGGGAGATTGCCCCATGGGAACCATGCTGGGGTGTTGGGGATGAGCTGAGAGGTGTAACAGGGACAAGGAGGGGACCCCGAGCATCCCTGAAGAGCCACATGCTCACAGTGCCTCAGACATTTGTACCATCCTGGGACTGAACATGCAGCGCTCAACAAAGTGTCCCTCCTCCTCCTCTTCTTCCACCTCCTCCTCCTCTTCCACCTCCACCTCCTTCTCTTCGCTCTGCAAAGGTATCTCTCTCCCAGACCCTCCCAGTACCTGAAGGGGGCCTACAAGAAAGCTGGGGAGGGACTTTTCACAAGGGCCTGGAGTGATAGGGCAAGGGGGAATGGATTTAAACTGGAAGGGAGAAGGTTTAGATTAGACGTTAGGAAGAAATGTTTTCCTGTGAGAATGAGGAGGCCCTGGCCCAGGTTGCCCAGAGCAGTGGTGGCTGCCCCATCCCTGGAGGGGTTCCAGACTAGTTTGGATGGGGCTTGGAGCCCCTGATCCAGTGGGAGGTGTCCCTGCCCATGGCAGGGGGTGAGACTGGATGGGCTTTGTGTTTCCAACCCAAACCATTCCACAGTTCTACGACCCACACTGACAGACCCAATAGCCCTTTCCACAGCAACTGCAGGTCCCAGAAAGCCCCAGGCTGGGGACACCAGCCCTGAAGCCACTGGCATTGCCATCACCCACCTTCACACCTTCACCTCCTGAACACTGAGGACCTGTTGACATAAAGTTCCTCTCCTCTTCCTTTCCCTGTTTCGGTTTCTTGCTGTCTGTCTCAATGAGGATGTTGCAAAGTTTTTTTAAGTGCCTGTTTTAATGAACCCTATTAAAGTTAACCTGGCCATATAATATACAAGAGAAATCTACCATAAATATAGGTAAATAGAGATTGCAAAGATAAATAACAAACGGGTGTGTGAGAAGTGATAATGCACTCTATTTACTGCAGGCCCATAAAAGACCAGTAAAAGATACTGCACCTTTAATGACTTACTTTCTCCATGGCAGCCGGCACTCACAGTTAGCAAGCTAAGGATGCAGTGACACAAAAAGCTTACAGATAATTAAATATTGATTTTTGTTTTCTAATCCTATATAAAAATTGTCCTGGGTCTCCCAATGGTAGTTTCATCTCACTAGGACACAGGGAGGGCTATTAACCCTATTTGGTTTCAAGCTGTTGTAGAACAAATAAACAGGGAGGCTTGGAAAACCGAGGCAGCGGCTCTCTGGGCACGAGCCAGCTGCCAGCCCTCTGTCTGCCCCAGCCACGGGTCCTGCCAAGAGCCTCGCGCCCGGGAAGACGGCCAACGGCAGCCCTGGGATTACAGCCACGGCTTTTTTGGTGAGGACTGCGGTGTTTTCGCCTGCATGTGTGGTTCCCACGACGCAGGCGGCCTTGCAGTGTTCATGCAAGCATGAGAGTGCTGCGCTTCTGCATGCAGTAAGGCAGAGCAGGGGAACCCCAGCACATCCTCTCCCACTCCTGGAGCGTTCCCAGGAAGGAAGGGCAGCAAGCGCATTATCCCCTAAGCACAGCTACATTCCTGGAACCCACCTTTTTCACAGAATCATTAAGGTTGGAAAAGACCTCAAAAATCATCCAGTCCAATCATCAGACCAACACCGCTGTGCCTGCTAAACCATGTCCCAAAGTGCCACATCTACATGGTTTCTGAACACCTCCAGGGATGGAGATCCCACCACTGCCCTGGGCAGCCTCTGCCAGGGCTTCGCCACTCTTTCAGTAGAGACACTTTTCCCACAGCAGGAGTGAGCAAGGAACTTGGCTTTAAATTGGAAGAGGGAAGATCTAAATTAGACATTAGGAAGAAATTCTGCACAGTGAGGGTAGGGAGGTTCTGGCTCAGGTTGCCCAGAGAAGTGGTGGCTGCTCCATCCCTGGAGGTGTTCAAGGCCAGGTTGGACGGGGCTTGGAGCAACCTGACCCAGTGGGAAGTGCCCCTGCCCATGGCAGGAGGTGGAACTGGATGGGCTTTGAGGTCTGTTAGAAGTCAAACCCTACCACGATTCTATGATCTCAGATGGCTTCACTGCTATCGTTGGTACAAAATGTGGGTTTGGATCTATGGCAGAGTCACGGCATCAGAATTGACAGGGAGATCCATGCACCACCCCAGCCTGATGGCAACTGGCATAGTGGGAAGGGAGGGGTGGCACGGGCATGTTGCTCCACGGCAAGAAGGTATTAAAATAATAACCTCTAAGTCTGCCACGCATGATGTTTTCTATCACTATTGGGAAAGCAATTGCCTCCAGCAAAGATCTATTTCCTCGGTTGCTCATTTACAAGCGCGCAGTAAGTACTGTGTACACAGTATGAAATGGAATAAACCCCAACATTATACAATAGAGTCACTCATTCACAAAATGAAGCAAGGGGCCTCCTTTCCCAGTTATCTTTTCAAAAGCGCTGTGCAGCATAACTCACACTGTTTACAGACTTCAGGACGCGAGGAAATCACGATGCTTTACATAATTCCTGTTCTTGGGTAAACCGTGCCTTTTCTGAAAGCGGAGAACATCCACTCCCCTTGCTTCTCCCGTGCTGTTTATAAATGAGGCCGTCGCTCAAACATGCTGGATGAGTCTGATCGTGGGGAAAACAGCAAAACATCTTCCTGAAAAACTGCATGCACCATTTGCTGAGAAATCTTAAATATTTTACTTGCAAAAGCCTGTAGACTCAGTGTTTTCCACGCCAAGTGTAAGCAGTACACTGTGTACGCTCAGACATGCGGAGAAGATCAAGCAAAATAATGAATTAAAGGGCACCCAAACTTTATGCTGATCACAAATCTCCAAGGAAGGTGAACTGAGGTCTGCAATTAACTCAGTTCTGCATCCGCTGGAGGCTCACGACTCGACGCCTTCCCTGCTTTGGTCCAGCCCTCCCAGCTTTGCTCCATCCCACCTCCTCCCATGCCTCAGGCCTCCAGCTTACCACAATTAGAGCTTCTGAAAAGCCTGCTTGTCCAGACAGCCCTGAGGACAGAGGGATGGATGGATAGAGCAGCAGCCCCTCTGAGATGCATCTGAACCTGAGCAAATAACCACAAGATCTTTTGTGGTTGTCTGACTCCTTCTCTGCTCTTCCTCTGGGGGTTCATGACCTCATTTGCTTGCTTTCCAGGCTAACCACTAATCGCGGCTCACTCTTCTCCATATCTCCTCGAGGGGACCTCTCAGCACACGCAGTTGAGCAGGGAGACGTGTCAGCAGCGCCCAGAATGCTGCTTCGGTCCAGGCAGATGGGGGGACACAACAAACGGAGCATTGCATCTGCCCCAGCCCTGAGGCACAGCACTGCCATCCCCACAACCCTGCCCATCTCTCTCCAGTGTCTGGATCCTGCCCTTCCCAACAGCACCTGAGCTAAATCAGGCAGCACTGGTGTCCCAGAGACAGAAGGGTCTCTCCAGCCATGGTTCCCCTTTGCCTTCATATGGAGCAGGAAGAGAGAATCATAGAATCATAGAATGGTTTGGGTAGGAAGAGACCTTTAAAACCTATCCAGTTCCAAACTTTCTGCCATGGGCAGGGACATTCTTCAACCGCACCACACTGCTCAGATCCCTGTCCAATCTGACCTGAAATGTTTCCAGGGATGGGGCACCTACTACCACTCTGACAACCTGTTCCAGCAAATTTCTTTGTGCTTGGCTGTGAGCTGCTTCTTTTTGATATGAGTCCAAACACGAGAGTTCTAATTACTGTGAACATTGCATCCTGCAATCTGGAAGCTAAATCTCAACACACATTGGATTGGTCTTCACAAAGAACAGGCTGAGGGCTGCAGTGGCCACCCCTGAGGAATCTTCCCACAGACCTGAGTTACATTTTGGGGGTATGAATATTTTGTGAGGTCATGAAAGTATTTTTCTCATGAGCTGTGGGCATGCCAAGGCAGCAGGGACCCCTCCACTGCCTCAAGGCATCCAGTCTGTGGGAGAAGCAAAGCAAGCGAGCAATTCCTTCCACGCTATCATCCCTGCAGCACAACCTGAGGCCTCTCCAGCATCTTGGCTGAGTTTTTACTTGGGAAAACGCAAGCAAGGGTGGCTGTGCTGGGCAAACGCCTCCAGATGGGACAGAGGATGAGTTTGGTTTGGCTCCCTGGGCTGTAGGCACCCAGTGAGAACCTGCCTGCAAGAACTGTGAGATGAAAACCCTCTTTAACCTCTTGCAGCCTGTTCAGACCTCCAGTGGCGTGAAAAGCCTGAAGAATAGATGGTGGTAAAAGTAAGTGTGCTTATGGTTATGATGGAGAATAGCATGGGGAATGTGTCAGCTGTTGGGTTTGATCCAGAAAGCCCCAGGTAGATGTGGGCAGTGAAGGGGCCATGAGGATCTTGAGGTTTTGGAGCAGCACAAGGCTGTTTGGGGATAGGTCTCATGTACCCAGAGCAGCAACAGAGAGCACAGGAACCCCCCCTGCCCTGCCCTGGGGACACACTGCCTCCCAGCACAGCAGCATGACCAGAGCATCTCTCCCATTGTCTGTGACACTGAGATTCCTGCAGCACAGTGACTGCTGCCTCCATCCCTTCTTCCCGTTTGCCCTTCCCAGCAGTTCCCCCAGGGAGCTGTGGACCCACTGCAGCTCAGTTTTCCATCAGATGAGGACATTGAGGACTCCTCAAGCCCCCTGGAATGGCACCAGCACAAACCCAGTGATGCTCCAACGCATCTGCACCCTCCCTCTTCTCCAATGCAGCAAAGCCATCCCATGCGAATGCCAAGGCTACTGCCAATGCTGTCCTTGCCCCAGGAATGGTTTTGTACTGGTTTGTGGGTAGCCTGGCAGCCTAAATGCTGGGGGGACCTTTCAGACACAGCCACCTGGCAGTCACTGATTGAGACTCAAAAGAAATTCTTGGAGGGCAGCAAGATGTCAGGCCAAAGCGGGAACAGCAGCAGGTTTGAGACTACAGACGCGTTAGTCAAAGCTGATGAATGCTGGCTTGTCAAGTCTTCCCATTTCAGTCCCTGGATTGCCTTTAAACTTTGCCAAGTCACTTTTCAGCATTTGTGTGGGCAGAAGGAGACGTGCAATTAAGCTGCAATTGCTGCACCAAAGCTGAATACTTTCAAGTTTGTTATTTCCTCAAAAATGACAAAACGCTGGTATCAAGTCAAGGAACAGGACGGGAGCTCCTGGTGCAGAACTGTAGTCGGCGTGGGCTGTGCTCTTCCAAAGCCGGATTCTGGCTTTTCTGAAAGATGAAGACGTGTACATCAGAAACCACATTAGCATTTGGGAAGCAGGATAGAGAGTCAAGAGCTGTAACCAAGCCCCGCTTGTGAGCGCAGGTGACTCGCAGAGGGTCAGCATGTCTGTCTGCAGCAGGCAGGGCAGCCTGCAGAGACGCAGAGCTTGTGCAACCCCTCAGAGGCAGTAGAAGGTGGGTGATGCTCATGAAGAGCAGTGGGCTGCAACGTGGCAGCCACAGCTTTGCCCTGAGCCCAGATTGCCGAGGCAGCCGTGCTCACAGAAACCCTGCTGAGCCTGGCCGTGGTGCACAGCTCCCTCCAATCCCGGCTGCTGGGAGAGCAGGCACAGTGGGCTCTGCTCCCATCATGAGGCTCCTTTGGGCTCTCTATCCCAACGTGTCCTCAGGGGAGAGTCCCAGAGCTCTCTCAGGGCTTCAAGTGGTGACAGCGAACAAGCCACTGGCCAGCTGGGGAGGGATGGAAGCATTTGCTGTTAGCAAGGTGCAGGGGAAGGCCAGTGAGTGCCTCTGCCCTGGCTACGCCTTCTGCACTTTAACCATGGTGCGTGCTATGGAAGGGGGAAGGCAAGCATGCCCCACTGTCCCCTCCCTCCCACCCTTCATCCACAGTCCATGTTGCTGCCATCCACCCGCCTAAAAGCCCCTGCCTGTGCCTTTTCTCTTTGCTACCTTTCCCCCTTTCCCTGTGATTGCCCATTAATTGCAGTTGCTATCAAGAAAAAGACAAAGACAATCGGCGATGCAGCACGTGGCTGAGCCGGGATGACAGGTAGAGAGCGAGCTTGCAGACATCTCTCCTGTGCAGTCCAGGACAGCAGAAAGATGCAGCGCTGAGCATGGGCTCTGTCTCAGCACGGCTGTGATCAGAGCTTTTCTGCGAGGCTTTGGCAGCCCTTTAAGCAGCAAAATGACTATTATTTCCTGAACATAAAAGGGATGGGTTTGAGGATACCTTTTCATTTCAGTGGCTGCAGATGTGTCAGCACAGCACCATGTGCTGCAAACCATCCCTCCTGGCCATAAAGCATCCCCACTGCAGAATGAATCGATTTGGAGCCTGTTGGCTGCTAAACTGAATTCATTTCGTCCTAAAGGGCCTCACTGGAATGCAGCAAATATCCCACCAAGAAACCCAGGGCTGGCAAAAGGCTCTGTGAAGAGACTGCTCTAAGAACTCATCAG